>NW_025892102.1:0-71630 GCF_002878395.1 Capsicum annuum | reverse complement strand
TCCAAAAGGGTCTTGGTACCTGAGTTTATCTCAGTACAGCCTTTCATCCCCAGACAGATGGTCAAGAAGAAAAGACTATTCAGACTTTGGAAGATATGTTGTGAGTGTGTGTGATAGATTTTAAAGGTATTTAGGATGACCACTTACCTTTGATTGAGTTTGCATACAACAACTCCTATCATTCTAGCATCAATATGGCTTCATTTGAGGCATTTTATAGGAGAAGGTATAGATCTCCCATTAGTTGGTTTGAAGTGGGTGAGGCCGCAGTGGTAGGGCTTGACTTGGTATTCTATACCTTAGAGAAAGTTTAGTTGATAAGAGAGAGGCTCAAGACATCTCTGAGCTAACAAAAATCGTAAGCAGATATGCATAAGAAGGATCTCGAGTTCGAGATTAGCGATAATGTATATTTGAAAATATCTCCCATGAAGGGAGTGAAAAGGTTTGGCAAGAAGGGAAAGCTCAGGCCCGGATATGTCGGTCCCTTCAAAGTTCTCGATTGTTTCGGGAAAGTAGCTTATGAGCTTAAATTTCCTTTAGATATAGCTTCAGTCCATCCAGTATTTCATGTCACCTTGCTAAAGAAGTGCATAGGTGACCTAGCAGTTGTAGTACCTATGGAGGGTATAGATATTCAGAACGAGCTCTCTTTCGAAGATATTCTAGTCGAAATCCTTAACTACCTAACTTGTAGATTGAGGAACAAAGAAATCCCTCTAGTTAAAGTTCTTTGGCAGAATCTGTTGAGGGAGCTACTTGGGAAGAAAAAGAAGACATGCAGACTGAGTATCCTCACCTCTTATCCACTAATCCAGACTCAATCTAAGGTAATGACTTTCCTTGAGCTTATTCAGTTTTATGCTCAAATTTCCATTACAAACTTGGTATCATTTACCATTGCATGTTCAACTATATGTTCATGAGTCAATTCAGACATGTATGCATGCATCAGATATGCATGATCAGTATGAGAAAACTCAGATTATCAGTACTCCCAGTCGTGCATTCATGACTCAACTCAGTTATGTACTCATACATTAGATATGCATGTTCAATGTGATAATTTAGTATATTAGTAATATCAATCCTATAATCATGTTCCAGATGTTCATGTCCATAAGTAGGTTCAACCTACTAGTACTCTCAGTTCAGTCAGTCTTATTCGAGGATGAATGTTCCCAAGGGAGAGATATTATAAGACCCTGCAAAAATATCTAGCTTAATTCAGTTCTTTAAGATTGTTAAGGGGTCCCAGACTTTGAAAATTCTAGCTAAGTATTAAGACTTAGTTTATATTTGGCCTTCGAAAGTTGGCAATCTCATTTTGATACCTATACGTCCGCTAAATTTTGATATTTTAGTTAATTCATAATCATGAGGGTCAATAGGTGTTCCCGTATGAGTTTCGGATTTTTCGGACCTTGTTTAGACCATGTTTGAAATCCTAAAATAGTGAACCAATGAAATTTTGGTGCGCCGCATCGACTATCGCATTGGTTAATATTTTCCCTAGCTACCAGCGTGCAATTTCAGTGGACCGATGCGATTTTGGCGCAATGCGTTGGATATCACGTCGAAGCTATCGACGCGTCGTGTTGACCTGTGCATCGGTAACCCTGTTTTCAGTCTTTTAAAAACCGCATCTCAAGGGATAATTGGGTCTTTTCCCCACGCCCTTCATCCCCATAACACAAAATTTAGCCCCTTTAGAGGGATAATACAATCATTATTCATAAAATCCTCAAGAACAAAACCCTAGGACTATCAATCCAAGAATCAAATTCAAGAGATTTCACCATCAATCTTACCAAATTCAATTTATAAGGTATGTAAAGTGTTCATCCAAGGGTCTCTTCTACCCTTGGAGTTCAAGAAACTTCTTTAAAGAACATTTGTGATTTTGATGTTGTGGGTTTGAATGTAATCATGTTGATGTTGTGGCATGTGTTCCAAGTTGTGATGGGTATCTCAAGTCCGCCAAGGGCTGAACACCACCCTCATTAACCTAGCCAACCCGAACACAATACAACTAGAAACAAATGAATTCCAAATATATAACAAGATAGAACTGAGTTCCAAACATATAACAAGATATAACTAAGTTTAAAACATAAATCAAGATAGATAAATCAATACCATGAGGGGTTTAAGAATCCATAACATAATCCAGTCACACTTATGTCCATAAAAGCCTCTAAAACAATCCAAATAACCAACTAGGTTAGGACATGCCCCGACCATGATAGTAATAATGACAATGACAATGTTAATGTGAACACTGTAATTCTAAAGCATGAAATGTAATAGATGGAATGATTAAGCCTTCCGGAGGATGGAATCTCACCACTTCTGAAATGCACTAGAATGTGACCTTGCAAAAATTTTAGTTGAATGGCAATGATCATGATTTGTGTGTTGTGTTGTATCATAGTTGTGTGTTATTTCCAAATTGTGAAATGACTTCTTAGGTGAATATTAGGGTGTCAAATTGTGTCTATACTTACCTATCAAAGTTGAAGAGAGTTGAAACACCAAGACCTTGGAACCATTAAAAAACATCAACCTTTGATGTCTCTGGAGTGGATACGATTGAGGGTGTTAGAGTCGCACCCTTGTTCATGACTCATACCCACTATGACCTCCCCTTTTGTATCCTAGACAGTACTTTATGTTAATATACTTTCCTTCATATGAAAAGGTCATTCCTTGGTCGTAACCAAGCTTACGAGTCATATACTAGCCAACTGTATAGAGTAAAGTGTCAACCCTAGAGTGGACTATTTTGGTCACGAGTTGAGCTCACGATTGGAGGGTGATTAGTACCCTTGGTTACGACTTAAAGATCCCTTTTAGTATCCACAATAGTTTAGGTGACCTAGGAGAAGTCTATGGTATGAGTTAGGGTGCCACTCGTACCCTAGGTCACGGTTGATCAAGGATCCATATGGGGGAGTCGTACCCCTGCACGTGTGGGCTGTCCAGCTTTTCACCAAGGACCTTTTGGTAATTTTCCATGAATAAAACCCTAAACCCTCTCACTATATAAGGAATTTTAAGCCTCCTAAGTCTTCATTTACAAGACTCAAACATCTTAAACACTACAAAGGCTCTTGAAGCAAGATTTGAAGCTAGGGTTTGGAGGTGTTCATCTAGTGTCAAGGAAGAGGTCAAGTTTGTTGGTGATTCAAGATTTTTAAAGCATGTATTTCTTCCCCTCTTTAAATAAATCTAAACCCATGTATTTCACACTTGGATTAGTAAGTGTACATGGTGGTTTTGAATCAAATGAAAAAGGTTTTGTTACCTAACAATGAATAATGATGAATCTTGCTTATATTTGTGTTGATATATATTATGGATGATAGATTGCATATGTGGGTGCTTGTTGTATGTTTTTAAAAGTGGGGGTCTTAAGGAACCCTAGTTCTAATGATTTCTATCATGAAAATGACCTTGTTAAAAGTATGCACACAAGGTGTTTGTGAAAATGTCTAAGTAAAACGACTAGTTATGTATTGATAGCATGTTGAGTTAGGGAAATGGACCAAATGAGTATGATTGATTGATAAATAATTTTTCAAAAGTATTGTGAGCCATGTATGGTGTAATAGATGATATTTTTTGGGTTAATGACTAATAAGGGGTTAAAACCTTAAGCATAAAAATAAACTTGATGTTTGTGGTAGGCCTAAATATGGTAAGAAGGTGGTGTAATCTTGCTAATGAAAAGTGAATAGTTTATATGGGTCATGAAAAACATAACTTGAAATGTGTGATAAAGTGAGTTAAGGCATTGTCCTATTGAAAGGGGTTGAACAACGAAGGCCCATATGAGGGCTATGTGATCATGTAAAGTGTTGAATTTGGTTAAATGTTCTAAAGCCCTTATGTATGGAATAGAATGCATGTAAATGCCTGGTAAACGGTTGGTAAATGCCTTGTTGTCCACATGATGACTAAATACATATCCTTAATGATTGGTTGACTAAATGGTCATAGTCCCTATAGTATGAACTCGAATTATGGTTGAACAAAAGGTGTGTATAAGAATAATAAGTATGAATGATTGTTGGTAGGAGTCTTGATGACCATGAATGAACTTGCATTATGTTATGAACTAAGGAATTGAGCCTAACCATGTAAGCAATGGCCAAATATTCCGGTAGAGATCATATGATGGTCTATGGTGTTGATGTGTAGCCTTGATGGATTAAGTGATTCAAGATGGGTTGAGTTCATATATGATGAATTGAATGGGAACTAGTATGTGTGTAGAGATGTGTTGTTTTATGGTCTAAGTCTGCTTAACATATAAGGCGTGTTGGTTCGTGGTATAAGTCCGCTTACCATATAAGGCGTGTTAGTTTATGGTCCAAGTTCGCTTACCATATAAGGAGTGTTGGTTTGTGGTCCAAGTCCGCTTACCATATAAGGCATGTTGGTTTGTGGTCCAAGTTCGCTTACCATATAAGGCGTGTTGGTTCATGGTGCAAGTCCACTTACCATATAGGCGTGTTGGTTCGTGGTCCAAGTTTGCTTACTATATAAGGCGTGCTTCCGCTTACCATATAAAGCATGTTAATTTGTGGTCCAAGTCCGCTTACCATGCAAAGCGTATTGGTTTGTGTTCCAAGTCTGCTTACCATATAAGATGTGTCAGCTCGAGGGTCATGTCCTGTAACGTATCGAAAATGGGTCCTGAGATGTCACACAACGCTCAAGACTATGAGTAGTCTGAAGCTAACCCTGTAAGCATTCTTCTAAACATGAATCTCATTTTTAAGGGATTTAAGCATATAATCAATACTGAAATACTGAATTCTTTCTAAACTGTACTGAAATTAGATGAACATAATTTCTAAGAACACATAAACTAGAAGGTCTGAACAATCAATACTGAGAATCTGAGTTATGACTAGCAGTCTGACAAGCCTCTACTACTAACAACTAGAGAGTCGCTGGGATAGACCCCCAGCTGGCTCAAACTAACTGAAAATAACTAAAATCAAACTACTTAAACAAGCTAGAAAATTGAATAACTAGGTCCCTGAACTATGAGAACTCACCAACTATCGGGATGTAGATGGAGATGCTAGAAATCACTCACACTGTTGAAATTGAGAACTCAACCTACATTATTAAATAATGTAACACATAGACATATATGTGGATCAGTACTTTTGGAATGTACTGAGCATGTGGGGGTGAATGCATATATAAAACAATATCTCAAGTTTATAAAGATTCATGAAAGAATGCATGATAAGTGTAGACTCACATACACTAGAATAACTGGAAGCTGAAAATCATAATAAATAAGAAAGCATATTGTATAAATATTGTGAGCCATCACATTTACTTCTAAAAGTTGTACTTGTATTCTATCTTTAAATTATGCAAGCTAAGTGTGGAAAGGGCTCGCTTTTATAGCTGAAAACTGAAAGTTGAAATATCATGACTAATATCTGATGTATAATAATAACCAAATGAAACTGCGAGCCTTCACACTTAGTTTCTAAAGCTTTTCTATTATTCTTTTTTGTTAGACTGTAAGCTTTAAACTGTAGGGAATTTACTATAGGGTTTATGATTTTGGGAGGTTCATCTAACCAACATAAGCCATGTGAGCTATCATAGAGTCCAATGTCTTGTCCCCTAAGGGGAAAACCTCACGCTGGGGAGAGATATCACACTCTTGCCAAGGAGTTTAACTTAGGCTAAGTGATCACAATCTGTATCTGTATCCATATAAATGAGAATAATCTGAATCTGTACCTACATTGGCTCGTAGTACTGGGGAAGTAGGAAGTGTTAAACCCACACTTCCCGCTCGGTGCTAAATACCACACCCTTTAATTTGTATGCTCATTCTGTAGGAATTCCACTTTAAAACTAGCATAAGGATTACAAATGAAAACCAGTTATATATTCATCTATTTTAAACTATAATCAAACTAATCTGTAATCCAATCTGTAATCAATACTGTAAAGTGAATTCCATTTCTTAGTCGAGGATCAAAAGATCAAATCTTGATTCAAAAAATAATTCTAAACAAATCATAAGATGCTTAAAAGCATAATCATTCTTGGAATATCAATATTCAAACTAGGGCTCAGTAACCCATGCTTCAAATTATCACAAATCATGCTCAATAGTCAAAATCATAAAGTTCTTGCATAATTCTAGTCAAAATAATACAATTCAACCTTCAATATATCTAAAAACAACTTCACAAGCATAAATGTGCAAAAATAGGCATGCAATTCATCATCTAAAACACTTGTAATATCGTAATCTTCAAATAATGATAATTGAGTATGAACCCTAAATTGAAATTCATGTGAATTCATGTAAATTCATAATTAAAATTTAGTTTTGAGCACAAGGATGAAAGGATTATCCTTGTCCATAACCCCACATACCTTAATAAATGAAATAGATGAAAAAACTTGACTGTAAATCTTTATTTGTGCTCTTGAAGACTGTTTCTTGAAGATCTTGATTTGGGAACCTTGAATTTTGAATTATCTTGGAAAAGAAATCATGAAATTTGATGTTTCTTGGAGTTGAATGTTGAAGCCTAGGGTTTTCTTGGAGAGCATTTTGATGAGTAATGGGTGTATTTTGCTCTAAAATACACTTAATCTTATGTTTTCACGGTTTGGGGGCTTGGAAAAAGACTAGATTGCCCTTGGGGATTTAAATCCCACAACTGGAATACTGATTTTTACCCCATCGCAATGCGTCAAATAGGCCATCGCGGTACCCATCGTGACACGGTGGAATCGCGGTGGCTCACTGAAAATTGACCATTGCCGAAATATCCTCCACCGCAATGCGGTGAGTGAGTCGTCGTGATACCCACCGTATTGCGATGCAACTGCAGTGACTCACTGGATTTTGATGAATGGCTTTTAACCCTTCACCATGATGCGGTGACCCCCCTCACCGTGATACTCACCGCAACACGGCCTAATCGTGGTGAGCTACTGTTTTGCCAATTCAAACACCACCCGAACCTTGTCTGAAAAATTTGAAACATACTCGAGACATGCTATCTATACCCCTGAATATAATTTAACTCAAAAAACATTGCCTCGGGGCCCAAAAGGTCAACTTAAAAAATTATCTAATTTTAGAGGGAGTCAAAAGTAACTAAACACCTTAACACTTAACTTTATTTCCAGGTTCTAAGTGCTTTAGGCACATGCTAGGGGCTGACCTGAGATAGGAATATATGGGGTATTACAATATCTCTCCCTTAGAAACATTCATCCTCGAATGAGACTAATTAAGTTGAGAATACTGAGGAATAAAGACTATAACTAGAATGCACAACTGAAAACATGACTAAACTTATTTGCAATTACATGCATTATCAAGAAAGTGATTACATAGAGCTAAAACCTGGAATGAAAAGAGATGTTCTGAGGAAACTTGTTACCTTACGCTGAATCTGAATTTGCGGCAAAAATATGAGGATACTTGGTTCGCATATCCACTTCTGCTTCCCAAGTGGCTCCCTCAACGGATTGGTTTCTCCAAAGAACTTTGACCAAGGGAACTTCTTTATTTCGTAGTCTACAAATCTAGCAATCAAGAATCTCAACTAGAATCTTTTCATAAGAGAAGCTATCATGAATATCTGTGCTTTCCAAGGGTACTACAACATTTAGATCACTAATACACTTCTTTAATCAGGATACATGGAACACAAGATGAACGGAAGACAAATCTGCAGGCAACTCAAGCTCATATGCTACCTTCCCAACACGACTCAATATTTTGTAAGGGCCAACATATTGGGGACTAAGCTTCCTCTTTTTGCCAAATTTCTTCACTACCTTCATGGGTGAAACTTTCAAATAAACTAAGACACCAACCTCAAATTCAAGATCCCTTCTCCTCATATCTGAATAAGTTTTCTGATGACTCTTAGCTATTTTAAACCTTTATCGAATCAACTGGAATTTCTCCATAGCTTCTAACACAACATCTGGCCCTATCAAAGAGGCCTCGCCTATTTCAAACCAACCGATAGGTGACCTACATCTTCTCCCATAAAGATCCTCAAACGGGGCCATCTGAATGCTAGCATGATAACTGTTATTATAGGCAAACTCAATCAACGGTAAGTGCTCATCCCTACTACCCTTAAAATTGAGAAAACATGCCCTCAACATATCCTCTAAGGTCTAAATAGCCCTCTCTCCTGACCATTTGTCTAAGGATAAAAAGCTAAACTGAGATGAAGTTGGCTACCAAGACTGTTCTAAAAGGCTTTTCAATAGTGAGAGGTAAACTGAGTACCCCTATCTGAAATGAGAGACAAAGAAACCCCATTCAATCTGACCAACTCTCTAATATACAACTTAGCATAATCTTTAGTTAAGTAGGGTGTATGAACTGGCAGGAAATAGGCTGATTTGGTCAATCTGTCTATAATAATCTAAATTGAATCATGTTGACAATACGAATGGGGTAACCCTATCACGAAATCCATGTTCACCTCTTCCCACTTCCAGGTGGGAATACTAAACTCTTTCAAGGTGCCACCAAGCCTTTAGTGATCCACCTTAACCTGTTAACAAATAGAACACTTAGCCATAAACTCTGCAATATCTTTCTTTATGACGCTCCACCAATAGACTTCTGACAAATCTCGATAAATCTTAGTAGTGCTTGGGTGAATGGAGTAATGCGCACCATACACTTAAGACACAATCCGATGCCTCAAACCATTGATACACGGCACACATAATCTACTCTAGTACCTCAACACATCATCTACCCCTTGGGAGAAAAACTCTACCTTCTAATCTCTAACTGACTCCTTCAACTTAACTAGGCTGGGATCCTTATCTTGCTTCTCCTTTACTTTTAAAACCAAAGAAGATTTTGTACTACTCTACACCCAAACATTTCCCTCAGTTGAATCAACTAATCACAAACCTAGTCAAGCCAACTGGTAGACATCTCAAACTAGTTCCTTCTTATCACCCTCTACATGAGCAATACTACCCATAGACAGTCTACTAAGGGCATCTTCCATAACATTGGCCTTGCCCTGGTGATAAAAATCACTCATGTCATAATATTTCAAAAATTCTAACCACCTTCTCTGACGGAGATTCAAATCTCTTTGCATAAATACATACTGCAAACTTTTAGGGTCCGTAAACACATCAACATGCACCCCATAAAGCTAGTGCCTCCAAATTTTCAAAGCAAATGCAACAACAGCAAATTCAAGATCATGAGTTGGATATTTCTTTTCATGAGGCTTAAGCTGTCTAGAGGCATAGGCTATGACCTTACCTCTCTGCATTAAAACATAACCCAGATCGACTCTAGAAGCATCACAATAGACAATAAATCCATCTATAACATCAGGTAGTGGTAAGACTAGGGTTGAAGTGAGTCGAGCCTTCAACTCCTGAAAACTCTTCTCATAAGAATCTGACCATTGAAACTTAACTTTCTTCTGAGTTAATCTGGACATAGGGGACGCAATGGATGAGAACCCCCCAACAAACCATCTATAATTTCTAGATAAACCTAAGAAACTTTGGATGTCTGATGAAGAGATGGGTCTATCCCAGTTTCTCACTGATTTGGCCTTTTGGAGATCAACTCTAATGCCATCACCAGAAATAATATGACTGAGAAAAGCTATTGATCTTAGCCAAAATTCACACTTACTAAATTTGGCGAACAACTGGTAATCTCTAAGAGTCTGTAATACAATTCTAAGATGGTTTGCATAGTCATCCTCGCTACGAGATAGACAAGAATATCATTAATAAAGACTATAACAAACATGTCTAGGTACTGTTTGAACACTCTGTTCATCAAGTCCATGAAGGTAGCTGGAGCATTTGTTAGCCTGAAAGACATGAAAAGGAATTCAAAATGACCATAACAGGTTCTAAAAGCTATCTTTGGGATATCACATTCCCGTACTCTAACTTGGTGATAACCGGATCTAAGGTCTATCTTAGAGAAGTAACTCACATCTTGGAGTTGATCAAATAAGTCATCAATTCTGGGAAGAGAATATCTATTATTAACTATGACTTTATTTTGCTGACGATAGTCAATGCACATTCACAGAGAACCATCTTTCTTTCGCACGAATAGGATGGGAGCGCCCCATGGAGAAACAATGGGACTTATGAAACCTTTCTCTAAGATATCTTTGAGTTGATATTTTAACTCATTAATCTCAGCTGGAGCCATACAAAATGGAGGAATAGAGATTGGTTGAGTATCAGGAAGAACATTAATACCAAATTCTATTCTTCTTTTGGGAGGTACTCCAGGTAGATCTTCAGGAAAAACTTCCAAAAACTCATTGACTACAGGATTGATTGAACTATTGGAGCCTAAGATATAGTGTCTTTGACTTGAACTAGATGATAAATGCACCCTTTTAAGATCATTTTTTTGGCCTTAATATAGGATATGAAATGACTCTTGAGAGACACTGAATTACCTTCCCACTCAAAGACTAGATCATCAGGAAACTGAAACTTCACCACTCGGGTGCGACAATCTAAGGATGCATAACAAGAATAAAGCTAATACATGGTTAAAATAAGGTCAAAGTCGATCATATCTAACTTTTTTAAATCTGCTAATATGATCTTATGAAGGACAGTAATAGGACACTTTCTATAGATTTGTTTGGCAACAACTGACTTACCCACAATGGTAGAAACTAAGAAGGGCTTAGTAAGCTTTTTAGAATCTACTCCAAAATTTACCGCAACTAACAGAGTCACATAAGAGAGATTTGACCCTGGGTCTAACAAAACATAAACATCAAGACAAAAGACACGAAGCACACCAGTAACAACATCTAGTAAACTCTTCTTCTTCTGATGGGATGATAAAGTATAGAATCGATTTTGGAGCTGACCACCATTGGTACTGGATGATGCTACCTGAGAAAGGGTTAGGCGACCTAGAGGAGATGGTGCACTAGTAGCATAATTATGGGGATGAACATACCTATTTCCTTGATTAAAATCTGGGTACTCTTTGATTTTATGACCCAACTTACCACATCCAAAACAACCTTTCTATCCTAGCAAACACTCACCAAGATGATTCTTACTATAGCTAGAATATGTATGATAACTGGGCTTTCCACCCACACTATTCTAAGACCTTTACATGGAAGTCTTACCCCACTGTTCCTACTTGATTCTGTGTATGATATCACTGGCTGAAGACGGCGCCAAAAAAGATAGGTGACTTTGAAACTGTGAACGATTTCCCCTGTAGATCTTGATTATCCATACTCGAACTGCCCAATTCTAGCCGTCTTATTTTCTCTATCTCTCCCCTTCAACTTTTTGCATTAATCTGTTGGGTATGAGTTATCAACCTAAAAAGATCCATATCCCTAATAAGTATAGCAGTCCTACACTCCTTGACTACCTAACCAGACACTCCGGTAATAAACTTACTTATACTAGATCTAGAGTCCGCTACCAAATCAGGATCATACTTAGATAATTGATTGAACTTAAGAAAGTACTCCTTCACTGTCATTGATCCTTACCTCAGGTTCATGAACTCCTCAACCTTCACTTCTCGTAATTCATGCAGAAAAAACCTATCTAAAATGTATCTTGAAATACCTGCCAACTCATGGGAGCTACATTCTCACCCCTACCTTTCTTCCACATAACAACCTAATCATAAGCAACATCTTTCAACCTATAAGAAGCCAATTCTCCACTCTCCTCTTCAGTAATATGTATAACTTATATGATCTTTTTCACCTTATTAAGATACAACTATGGGTCCTCACCTACTTTTAACCTAAAGAATTTAGGTGGATTCATTCTTATAAAGTCATGAAGTCTAGATGCGGTAAAATCACCCTCTTGATGACATGAGGCTACAACTTGATGGTTGGCCTAAACATTAGCAGTCACAGCTTAGGAAAATACTTGAAAGGCAGCTCAAAATTTAGCATGAGACATATTCTCATTCAGAGGATCTGCAGACTAGGGTAGTTGGTTATCATTTCTGCAGGCATTAGCTCTGTGAGAAAGCATATTTTGTCATGTAAGAGCATGAGTTAAAAGAATATAGAGATAGTTCTAAGCATGATGGATCGTGAAAAAAAAGATAATTTTCCTAAAATGTCTCGTAGCCTCTTGCTCATAAATGTGGTGTGATTTATACACATGATCATGATTCTATGTAATGTGGCTTGTCTAACCCCCTAGGACACTTTAAAACCTTAGGCTCTAATACCAAGTTTGCAACACTCCAAAAATGGGTCACGAGATGTCACACGATTCTCAAGACTATGAGTAGTCTCAAGCTAACCTTGTAAGCCTTTTTCAAAACTTGAATCTTATATTTAAGGGATTTAAGCATATAATCAATACTGAAATACAAAATTCTATTTGAACTATACTAAAATTAGCTAAACATAATGTCTGATAACACATAAACTAGAAGGTCTAAACAATCAATAATGAGAATTTGAGTTATGACTAGCAGTTTGACAAACATCTACTACTAACAACTAGAGAGCCACTGGGACAAACCCCCAACTGACTTAAAATAACTGAAAATAACTAAAATTGAACTACTTGAACAAGCCAGAAAACTTAATAACTGGGTCCCTGAATTATGAGAACTCACCAACTATCGGGATATAGATGAAGATACTCAAAATTACTCACGCTGCTAAAACTGAGCACCTGAACCTACATTATTACATAATGTAGCACATAGACATATTTTTGGATCAGTACTTTTAGAATGTACTAAGCATGTGGGGGTGAATGATATATAAAATAATATCTCAATTTTATAAAGATTCATGAAAAAATACATGCTAAGTGTAAATAACTCACATACGCTACAATACTAGAAGTTGAAAATCATAAATCATAAATAAGGAAGCATACTATATAAATCTTGTAATCCATCACATTTAGTTCTAAAAATTGTACTTGTATTCTATCTTTAAATCATGCAAGCTAAGTGAAAAGGACTCACTTTTATACATGAAAACTAAAAACTGAAATACCATGACTAATATCTGATGTATAACAATAATCGAATGAAACTGCGAGCCTTCACTCTTAGTGTCTAAAATTTTTGGTTATTCTTTTCTGTTAGACTGTAGGCTTTAAACTATCAGGACTTTACTATAGGGTTTAGGCTTTAAGGAGGTTCTTCTAATTGACATAAACTATGTGAGCTATCATGGAGTCCAACGTCTTGTTACCTTAAGGGGAAAACCTTATGTTGGGGAGAGCTATCATGGAGTCCATCATCTTGTTAGCTAAAATTAGGGAATGTCGGTTAGATGATACCTCCCACGGCCTCAGATATAATCTCAGTTATAGTCCCAGTTCAGTTATTATTTATTAGTTTTGTTTGACCAAAGAATATAGATTTTAGTTATTTTAGTATTTTAGTTTACAGATTTTACTTAGTTCAGGTTATATACTTGGTCATGTATCTTCAGTATCTAAATATTTTAACGTATCTTCAGTATTTACAAATTTTCATGCATACTCAGTATTTACAGATTTCCACATATCCCAGTACATATAGACTTTATGCTCTCTATTCAGTACTTTATGTGTTACATGTATATTCAGTTAATTATTAGTTATGTTCATGAAACCATACATATCAGCCTACCTCATTTACATACTAATACATTCAAAGTATTAATCTCATACCTTTTCTTTTGTGCTATGATGTATTATATCATAGGTTCTGACGCTCTATTCTTGGCTTGTAATTCGACTTATCAGATCCTCAGCAGTAGCAGTGGTGAGTCCTTATACTTCGTTGAAAGGCTTACTTTATTTTATGTATTAGTTTAGTAGTTAGTTAGAGTTAGTTGGGGCTTGCCCCATCAAATTGCAGTCTTTCAATTTTAGAGGCTTATCAAGCATTAGAGTCAGTTATTTAGTATTCATACATTTTTGTTCTAATCCAATTTATTAGTATTTTATCAAATTCAGTCAGTTATTTCTATAGATTCATACTTTTGTTTTGAATTCAGTTATTAAAACCTTATGGCATATCAGTATTCTTTTATATTTATGATCATATTATCCAGTGCTCACAGCAGGTACCAGCTCATGGGTTAGCTTGTGGTCTCTCAGGACTGTAAGCACCTTATGATGCTTAGGGTGTGCTCTCGAGGCATTAGAAACTTGGTATCAGAGCCAAAAGTTTTAAAGTGTCCTAGGAGTATGAAAGCCATGTCAAGTAGAGTCTTGTTCATGGGTGTGTAGTATGCCACACTTATGTGCAGGAGGCTACAAGGCATTTAGGAAAAGTTTCCATCCTTTCAGTATTCATGTCATGTGAGTGGGACTGAGATCAAGATAAACTCTCTGTCTAACCCATTTTTTCCTTCTATTTACAGAACATGCCTCCTAAGAAGAACGGAAGAAGAATAGGAGGCCAGCCAGCCTCTCAGCCCATCTAAGCAGATCCTCTGGATGAGTATGTCTCTTATGCATAATTCTGAGCTACGTTCACTACTCTAGCAAACTTTGTATCAGCACAGAATAAATAGCATGCTGCTATTCTAGCCAACCCAATGACCAATACTACTGCAACCAGAATTTGGGATTTCACCCGGATGAATCCTCCTTCTTTTGTGGGATCCAAGTCTGAAGAGGATCAATATGAATTCTTAGATATAGTTCAGAAAGTCATGGATGCTATGGCGGTGACATCTAGTTAGAGTGCTGAGTTACCTATAAATTAGTTTTAGGATGTAGCCCATACTTGGTTTAAGCAGTGGAAGGTTGATAAGGGTGTAGATGCAGGGTCTATAGAATGGGAAGAGTTTGCCATAGCTTTCTTAGATAGATTCTTCCCATTAGAGTTGAGAGAGGCCAAGGTGTTAGAGTTTATTAACTTGAGGAAGGGAAGAATAAGCTTTAGGGAGTATTCCCTCAAGTTTACTCAGTTACCTGGATATGCTCCTCATGTGGTAGCTAATAATAGGTCCAAGATAAGAAAGTTTGTGTCTTGCATATCTGATAATGTGAACAAGAAGTGCAGGGCCACAATGCTGATTAGTGAGGTAGACTTGTCTAGGCTAATGGTCCATGCTCAACATATAGAGGAGCAGAATATTAAGGAGAGGGGGAGAGGAAACAAGAGGGCTAGGATGGGTAGTTTTAACTTTAGTCAGCCAAAGTCAGAGGGTGGTAACCATCCTCAATTTCACCAAAGGTATTCAGCCCCAGCACCCTCTTCATTCAGTGCTCTCGTACCCAAATTCAGAAATGACAATAGGGATAGAGCATTAGGATCTAAGTCCCAAGGCAGTGCTAGTAGTGCTCACATAAATCCTCTATGTCAGAAATGTGGTAGACACCATTAGAGTTTGTGTAGAGCGGGTAGTGATGTGTGATTCGGGTATGGCAAGCCATACTATCGAATTTGAAAGTATTGAGTACTTTCTTAGAATGGTAGGGATGTGCACCAATAGGGCCATTTCCATCAGTCGTCAGTTCCATCCAATCGCCTATCTCAGTAGGGTGCCTCTTCCAGTGCTACCAGTGGTCTGCGCCCGAACAGATTATATGCTCTTCAATCCTTCCTAGATTAGGAAAATTCTCCTAATGTAGTTACTGGTACATAGTAGGTCTTTCACTTATATGTTAGGCCTTACTAGACCCTGGAGCTTCTCTTTCTTTTGTAACTCCATATGTAGCTGTCAATTTTGGAGTCAGTCCTGAAACTCTAGTAGAGCCCTTTTTAGTGTTTACCCTAGTAGGTGTTTCTATTGTACCCAGATAGGTATACCAGAATATTCCATTCACAATATCTTAAAAAATTACTTCAGTTGATCTAGTGGAGTTAGAGATGACATATTTTGATGTCATTGTCGGTATGGATAGGCTCCACTCATGCTATGCCTCAGTTGATTATAGAAAAAAATAGTCCATTTTTAGTTCCAAAATGAACTAGTTTTTGAATGAAGGGGCAGTACCACAGCTCTTATGGGTCAGTTGATTTCATACCTTAGAGCAAGAAAGGTGATATCCAAGGGGTGTATTTATCATCTCATTCACACCAAAGACTCAAATTTAGAAACTCCAACCCTTGAGTCAGTTTTGGTAGTCAGGGAATTTCTAGATATGTTCCTTGAAGATCTTCCCAAATTTCCTCCTGAAAGGGAAATTGACTTCAGAATAGACCTTCTTCTAAATACTCGGCTCAAATCTATTCCTCCAAACAGAATGGCTCCAACAGAACCCAAAGAGTTAAAAGAATAGTTAAGAGATCTTCTAGATAAGGGATTCATCAGACCCAACATCTCCCTGTAGGGCTCACCTATTCTATTCATGTGTTAAAAAGATGGTTTTCTCAGAATATGCATAAACTACCATCAGTTGAACAAAGTCACAGTCAAGAACAGATGTCCACTTCCTAAAATTGATGACTTGTTTGATCAAATTCAAGGTGCAAGCTATTTTTCAATGATAGACCTCAGATCAGGCTATCATCAGCTTAGATTCAGGGAGTGTAACATTCCAAATATAGTTTTACAAACTCTGTATGGTCACTTTGAATTTTTATTTATGTTTTTTGGTCTCACAAATTCCCTAAAAACCATAATGGACTTGATGAACCGAGTGTTCAAGCAGTACTTGGACATGCTCGTCATAGTCTTTATTGATGACATTCTTGTTTATTCCCATAGCAAAACTGATCATGCAAACCATCTCAGAATATTATTACAAACTCTTAGAGCTCACTAGCTATTTGCTAAATTCAGTAAGTGTGAATTCTGGGTAAGATTAGTAGCTTTCCTTGGAGATATTATTTCTGGTGATGGCATTAGAGTTGATCGTCAAAAGACTGAAATGGTGAGAAACTGGCCTTGACCCTCTCTCCATTAGACATCAAGAGTTTCTTACGTTTAGCTGGCTATTACCATTGGTTTATTGAATTAATTTCTTCTATTGCATCCTCCATATATAGATTGACTTAGAATAAAGTTAAGTTTCTGTGGTCAGATTTCTATGAAAAGAGTTTTCAGGAGTTGAAGACTCGACTCACCTCAGCCCTAGTTCTTACCTTGCCAGATAGTTTAGATAGGTTTGTAGTGTAATGTGATGCATCCAAAGTAGGTTTGGGTTGAGTCCTCATACAGAAAGGTAAGGTCATAAGCCTATACCTTCAGACAACTTAAATACCATGAGAAAAATTATTTGACTCATGATCTTGAGTTAGCAGCAGTAGTATTTGCCTTAAATATTTGCTGGCATTACTTGTATGGGGTGCACATTGATGTGTTCACTAACCATAAGATCTTATATGATGTGTTCTCTCAGAAAGATTTAAATCTAGGTCAGAGAAAGTATTTAGATTTATTGGAAGATTATAAAAAGAGTGTTCTATATCATCTAGGAAAAGACAATGTAGTGGCTGATGCTCACAGTAGAATGTCTATGGGTAGTGTTTCTCATGTTAAGGATGGTAAGAAGAAGTTAGCTCAAGAAGTTTATTAGCTTACCCGACTAGGTATTCTCTTACTCAATTCAGTAGAAGGTAGTGAGGTAAAGAAAAATAGGATAGAGATCCCAGTCTAGTTAAATGGAAAGACTCAGTCAGAGATCAGAAAGTGGAGGCTTACTCCAAAGGGAGAGATGGTGTGTTGCACTGTCAAGGTAGATTATGTGTGCCTGGTATAGATGACTTGAGGCAATAAATTCTTGCAGATAAGCATGGTGCGCATTACTCTATTCATCCAGGGGCAACTAAGATGTACCATAATTTATGGGAAATCTATTGTTAGAGTGGGATGAATAGGGATATTGTATAGTTTGTGGCTAAGTGCTCTACATGCCAGCAAGTTAGGATTGAGCACCAAAAGCCTAGTGGGTCCATACAGTAGTTCAGTATTTCAACATGGAAATGGGAAGAAGTGAACATAGATTTTGTGACAAGTTTGCCTCGTACCCATTATCAGTATGATTTTATTTGGGTTATCGTAGACATAATGACCAAATCATCACATTTCTTTCCATTCCATGCCTCTTATTCAGCCGAGGACTATGCCAAACTCTATCTCATAGTGTTTTTTAGGTTGCACGGTGTTCCCTTATCTATCATCTCAGATAGAGGTACCCAATTTACCTATCACTTTTGGAAAGCATTCCAAAAGAGTCTTGGTACCCAGGTCTATCTCAGTACAACTTTCCACCCTTAGGTAGATGGTCAAGTAGAATGGACTATTCAGACTCTAGAAGATAAGCAGAGAGCATGCGTAGTTAAATTTAAAAGTAGTTGGGATGACCACTTTCTTTTGATTGAATTTGCATATAATAACAACTATCATTTCAGTATCCATATCGCTCCATTTGAGGCTATTTATTTTAGGAGATATAGATATCTAATTGCTTGGTTTAAAGTAGGTGAGAACGCACTAGTAGGGCCTGACTTGGTGTTTGATGCATTAGAAAAGGTATAGTTGATTAGAGAAAGGATTAGGGTTGCCTAGAGCTGATAGAAATTGTATACAGATGTGATGATAATGGATATCGAGTTTGAATCTGGTGATTTGTGTGCTTGAAAATCTCTCCCATGAAGGCAGTGAAGAGGTTCGGTAAGAAAGGAAAACTCAGTCGCCGATATGCCGGCTCCTTCAGAATTCTTAATTATTTCAGAAAAGTAGCTAACGAGCCTGAGTTACCTTCAGATCTAGCCTCATTACACCCAGTGTTTCATGTCTCATTATTGAAGAAGTGTATTGGTGACCCAACTATAGTTGTTCCCTTAGAAAGTATAGATATTGAGAACAGTCTTTCCTTTGAGGAAGTTCCAATAGAAATTCTTGATCATCAAGTTCGTAGACTAAGGAATAACAAATTTCCATTGGTCAAAGTTCTTTGGTGGAATTGGTTTGTTGAGAGAGACACTTGGGAAGTAAAAGCATACATGCTGGCCAAGTACCCTCATCTTTTCTCAATGAATCCAGATTCAGTATAAGGTACTAATCTTCTTAAGATTTATCTCTATCATGTTCAGTTTCAATTACACATCATGTTTATGTCAGTCGTGAATTCATGAGTCAGTTCAGTCATGCATTCCATGCATCATATATGCAAGTTCAGTGTGTAAGCTCAGTCTATCAGTTTTTCTTCAGCTTAACCAGTCTCATTCGAGGACGAATGATCCCAAGGGAGAGATATTATAACACCTCATATTTCCCTAACATAATTTACGTCTCAATACATGAGTATTTGTATATAATTTTTTGTAACACTTATTATTTTGTAGTTTAGAGCCTACCATTGTGTAGGAAATTCAATTAGCTTTCAAACGATATAAAATTTACCTAGATCCGATAACCGGGTAAGGAGTTATGGCAATTTTAAGTTTCAATCATAAATCACCATCATTTTAGTCCCCAGCGCATCGCGGAGCCAGTCTAAATGATGATAGGAAATTTCCTGTGAAGGTACGCAATCTTGGCGCGCCGCGCTAAAGGCCAAATTGGCATTTGGCAGTTTCCAGTGTCCCTCCATGAATCCATTGCGTCGCGATGAGATTCCAAGTCGCAAACAAGGCGACAACATGATTGCACCACATCTGCCACTGTACATTTTCTCAGTTGTCTGATTCCAGTGACCCAGCACGATAGCACCACAACGCGCCAGTGGTGTTTTTTGAAAAAATTTGACAAAAAATAAAAGTATCATCTAGGGTTTAAACAATTCTTTTTTATTATTTAATCCACCCAGGTGTGATATTTAAGACCTATAAATATTTTAAGTTCATTATTCACTCAATTTTCCCCCAAAATATCAAGAGCTTCTTCTCTAAAATACAAACCTTAGCTCTTAAATTCAAGGCCAACCCTCAAGAAATCACTAAGAACTTCAAGAAATTCACCAATTAAGGTATGTTAGATGTTCATCCATGGATTCCTTTCATCCATGGAGTCCAAGTAACCTATTGAAATTTCAAGTTTTGATCTTTTCAAGTTATTTGATTTTAAATTAAGATTTCATCCATGAATCTCCATGTACTATTGATTTTATACCATGTTACCATGAAATTATTGTTACTATTCAATCCTCCATGTTTTACTATTGTTATTTATTGAATTGAACCATGATTTAATACCATTATATCAAATTCATGTTATTTCTATAAGTTCCTTGACATTCCTATGATTGTTTTATGCCATGAACTACAAGTGTTTGATAAAATGCCTACAAGAGTGATTGATTTAATAAAAGCCTTCATGTTTTATCCCACAAGCTTTAGTGTCATTTTACTACTGTTGTTTTGAGTCCTAGGGGTATTGAATGCCTGAAAACCATAGCTGTTTATTTAGTCTAGTCGCAGTACATTATAGAATAGTCTTCAGAACATACTATAAGCATTATCGAAATAGTCAAATATCAGTCAGTTAAACTAAGAACAGTCTAGTATTTCAGTGTCTTTCAGTTGGGAGTAGGATTTAGACCTGAGTGAGTGTAGGGATGGAGGCTTCCCCGTCAGATAGGCAGAGTCATTAGTAGTATTCCCTATACTCCAGAACTACATAGCCAGAGTAGGATATGAGAAGTCACCCGCCAGATTTGGCTTGGCTATCTCGCTGGGGTCACCCGTTAATTCAGGCTTGACACCCTTAGTCCTTTGGATATTATATCAGTTTAGGGGATCCACACAGTCAGTGTTAGTGCCCGTGGCACAGTACTAATATCCTTTCAATTGGGGTTACAGGTTGGACCCCGATTAGCTCAAATTAGGAAATGTCACTTAGATGATACCTCCCACAATCTCAGATACAGTCTCAGTTACAGTCCTAATTCAGTTATTCAGTCTTAGTGTTGTTTAACCAAAGCATATAGATTTTAGTTATTTTAGTATTTTAGTTTACACATTTTACTTAGTTCAGGCTATATGCTTGGTCATGCATCCTCAATATCTACAGATTTTCACGAATCTTCAGTATTTATGAATTTTCATGCATACTCAGTATTTATAGATTTCCACATATTCCCAGTAGCTACAGAATTTATGTTCTCTATTCAGTACTCTATGATTTACATGCATATTCAGTTAATTATTAGTTCTATTCATGAAACCATGCATATCGGCCTACCTAATTTAGCATACCAGTACATTCAAAGTACTGATCGCATACCTTTTATTTTGCTCTATGATGTATTATATCATAGGTTCTGACGCTCAGTTCTCAGCTCATAATTAGTCTTATCAAATCCTCAGCAGTAGCAGTGGTGAGTCTTCATACTTCAAGGACAGGCTTACTTTATTGCATGTCTCAGTTTAGTAGTTATTGGAGTTAGTTGGGGCCTGTCCCAACTCACAGTAATTTATTTTTAGAGGCTTATTAGATATTAGAGTCAGTTATTCAATTTTTAGATATTTTAGTTAGTAATTCAGTTTATCAGTATTTTATCATATTCAGTCAGTTATTTCTATAGACTCATATTTCAGTTTTGAATTCAGTTATTAAAACCTTATGGCATATCAGTATTCTTCTGCATTTATGATCATGTTATCCAGTGCTCATAGTAGGTACCATCTCATAGGTTAGATTGTAGTCCCTCGGGAGTGTAAGCACGGTGTGAAGCCCAGGGTTTTCTCTTGGGGCATTATAGTGACCTAGGAGAAGGATAGGGTACGAGTTAGGATGCTACTCATACCCTAGGTCATGATTGATCAAGGATCCGTATGGGGGAGTCGTACTCCTATACATGTGGGCTGTCCAGATTTTAACTAAGGACCCTTTGGTCATTTCCCATTCCTAAAACCCTAAACCCTCTCACTTTATAAGGCATTTTAAGCCTCTTAAGTCTTCATTTACAAGACTCAAACATCTAAAACACTAAAAAGGCTCTTGAAGCAAGATTTGAGGCTAGGGTTTGGAGGTGTACATATAGTGTCAAGAAAGAGGTCAAGTTTGTTGGTGATTCAAGTTGTTTAAGGCATGTATTTCTTCCACTCTTTAAATTACTCTAAACCCATGTATTTCACTATAACACCCCATATTTTCAGGCTACAATTTAAACCCTTGTTCTTAAGTATACAAACCTGAACCTAATGATTCTATGTCAATATATGTATGATAATAAATTCTATATTGTGGTAATATCTTTTATATGAATCGAGGTCACAAAAATCTCCTAAGTCAAAGACAAGTTGAGGACTCTTCTATCAATAGTGTTTTAACGAATTCTCCAATTAAGGTTGACTTTAAATGAGTGTATCTCATATAATATATCATTTCAGGTTTCCTACTATAGATCAAATGAAAGGACTTTGAGTCTTCTTTCTAATGCACTTGGTTTTACCTTAATCCGAGATAGTGGAGTGGAAAGTTATGCTCATTTTACCTCAGCATATCCATCTATCATCAAGTTGACAACTTGAGTTGATAAGCCGTCAACTAAGTGACGACTTATCAAACAAGTCATCAACGTTAACCAGAGTGTGATCCATTTAATATACAAAGTGACGACTTGAGGTGATAATCTTTCACCTCAGTGACTACTTATCAACTATGTCATTACCCAGAACTAGATTATGATCAACCTCAGCTACAAAATGATGAATTTAGGTTATAAGCCATCAACTAAGTGACGAATTATCAACCAAGTTGTCACCCTTAAACAACAAGGGTTCAACTTCATCTAAGGTTTAACGACTTAAGATGATAATCCATCAACTAGTTGATAAGCTATCAACTAAGTCATCAACTAAAAGTTTTTGTAATTCTTACTTAATTTTTGTAAGGGTATTTTAGTTTATTCCTCGCCTCAAACCCTACCCCTTCCACGACTTAAAGCATTACAAGGTGTTATTTTCCCTCATATTTAATTACTTAACATATTATTTCTTCTCCTACTCTCAAGAACAAACCGTAATCATTCCCCCCTCAAGATCATCCATTCCATCACCTCCTCTTCAAGAAAAATCAAGAATTTAAGGTTCCTAATCCAAGAACTTCAATAAAAGCTTTCTAGAATATTCCCAAGGATTCAAAGTCAAGCTTTTACATCAAATCAAGCATAATAAGGTATGTGGGGTTATGAACGAGGAAATTCTTTCACCCTTGTGCCTAAAACTAGTTTTTAAAGTTGAATTTACATGATTTAAAGTCTAGGGCTCATACCTAAATATCATTGTTTGAAGTTTATGAAGTTACAAGTGATTTATGTGTTGAATTGCATAGTTATTTTCACACATTCATGCGTGTAACCTGATTTTATGTATTGAGAATTAAATTTCATTATCTCGACTAGAATTGTTAAAGTATTTCAAGATCATCATTATTGAGCATGAAGTTTTTTATGATTTCACATGAGTTTAAAGAATGGTTTATAAGCCTAATTTTAAGTCTTGATATTTCAAGAAGATTATGTTTTAAGTAAATATTCAGATTTTTTAAGAAAGAATTGATCTTTTGATCCTCAGCTAAGATATGAAATCCACACGTCAGTTTTGATTCAATTTAAAGAAAATAGATGCATAATTGGTTTTTAGTATAAACCCTTATGCTATTCTTAAGGTGGATTTTCTGGAGTAGTATTTAGCACCGAATTGGGTATGTCTCCTAGTTCACATGCCCCAAAACTATGAGCTAACATAACTTTAGATTATTCAGATTATTCCCATTTATATGGATGCAGATACAGATTGTGATCAGTTAGCACAGGTCCTAGTCCTTTGTAAGAGCATGACAGCTCTCCCCACTATAAGATTTTCCCCACAGGGGAACCAGACATAGGACACTGTGATAGCTCACATGGTGTATGTCGGTTAGAAGAACATCCCTAAGTCCTAAGATAGAATAATAGGATAGCTTTTAGAAACTAAGAGAAAGACTCATAATTTATTTTAGATATTGTTTTACATAAGACATTAGCTATGAGATTTTAGCTTTCAGTTTATAGATATAAAGGTGAGTCCTTTTTATACTTAGCCTATATGATTTGAAAATAGACTTAACTTCAATCCTACGTATTCCACAAATAGAAAGAGTAAAAGTACAACTTTTAGAACTAAGTGTTATGGGTCACAAGATTTATATAGTATGCTTTATTATTCATGATTTATGATTTTCAACTTTCATTTATTCAAGCTAATGTGAGTCATTTACACTTAGCATGCATTCTTTTACAAGTTTATATAAAAATTGAGATATTGTTTTACTTATACATTCACCCCACATGCTCAGTACATTACAAAAGTACTGATCCACATAAACGATTATGTGCTATATTATTTTATAATGTAGGTACAAGTTTTAGTGTGCACATCATAATCAAACAGTTACAGCTTCCAATCAACAGGTGATGATCCCTTTTAATTCAAGAGTTCAAGTCAGTCATAGTTTGAGTAGTATTTTATTTTATTTATTTAGTCGTATTGATTCGGGATAGCTGGGGGTCATATCTTGGCAACCTATTATCAATATTAGTAGAGGCTTCATAGATAGTAAGTAGAGTTAATATATTTGATTTTAGTTTTTTTTTTGTATAAGTAGAGTTGTAGGACTTTTTATATAGTTTTTATTGATCATATTTAGAAAAGATTTGTCTTCCGCTTATTCCATTCAGTTCCATGTATTTAATCAATTGCTCATGAGTTATGCTAATATAAGGGTTAGCCTGGGATCACTTGTAGTCCTAAGCACCTTATGACGTCCACGGAGTAGTCTTGGAGAATTACAAACTTGGTATCAGAACGTAGAGATTAGGTGTCCTAGGTTGTCTTGTGAAGTTGTGTCTAGTAGTGTAACGCCCCATACTTTTTCTAGTTCAATTTAACATTGAGAATGTCAAGCGTTGGCTTCAAGAAATAATGACTTTTCATACATGTAGAATTTTCAAGATTTAGAACCTCCAATGTGTAGGAAATTGAATTAGCTTTCCAACGATATAAGATTTTCCTAAATCTGATAACCGAGTACAAAGTTAGTGCTATTTTAAGTTTAAGTCGTAAAATACTATGATTTGGGCCCGTAGTACGTCATGGAGAAATGTAAAATCACAATTATCAAATTTCAGTGAGACTCTACAATCATGGCGCATCACGGAAGGGTCCTATTTCATATTTGTCAATTTCTAGTGAGCCTACGCGATATTGGCGCATCGTGTAAGTGGGCAAAATGGCAATCCAAATGGGCACTGCGATTGTAGCGCATTTCGGTGAATGCCCTATTCCCACTCTTCCTTTCCCAGTGGGTCATCCCGATAGTGGCGCATCGCAGTGGCCTAGTAAATTGAGATTTTTGGTCATTTTTCCAGTTCTGATTTAAAGTTTAATAGGGGCATTGTGGTCAATCCCCAAGGCTCCAGATCATGTAAAACACATCATTAAGCATATTTCAAAGCATTTTATGCTTGTTTCATCAATTCTCGCTCAAAAGAAAATCCTAAAGCTTAAACTTTATCTCCAAGAAATCTAATTTCTCCATCAATTCTCCAAAATATTTCAAGACCAATGATTCATAGTTCAAGATTAAGGATTTCCAATTCAAGAACTCTAATAATTCATATTCAAAGCATTAGTAGGGATCCAAGATTCAAGTTTTTGCATCTAGTTCATCAATTGAGGTATGTGGGGTTTTTCAACAAATGATATTCTTTCATTCTTATGCCCAAAACTGATTTTAATTACAAATTTACTAAATTTTATGTGATTTCCCATGAAATTGAAGTTAGGGTTTCTACCCAATATAGCTATTTATAAGATTACAAGATTTCAAGTGATTTAGAAATTGAGTTGCATGTTTATGTTCATATTTTCATCATATTGCAGAAATTTCCATATTTTGAATTAATTTATCAATGTTTACATTATCAAGCATGAACATTATGATATTTTAACGTTAGTTTGATGCATAGGTCATTAAGCCTCAGTTAAAGATTGTTATTTCAAGATTATTCTCTTATTTTTTATAAAGATTTGATCTTTTGGTCCTAAGCTAAGATAAAGAATCCACATTGTTCATATGACTTGAGATTTAAAGAAAAGAAAGAGCATAATTGGTTTTCTTGTAGACCCTTGTGCTATTTTGCAGTGGATTTTCTAAGATCCTGAGCATAAGAATGGGAGTAGTATTTAGCACCAAGATGGGTATGTTACTAAGGTTTCGTGTCCCAGAACTACGTGCACCTATAGGATTAAGATTATTCCCTCTTCTACGTGGATGACTATGATTGTGATCACTTAAGATAAGAAGTTTTATTTTTATGGCAAGGGTAGAACAGCTCTCCCCAATATGGGCAAGATGTTGGACTTCATGAATGATCACATGGTTTATGTCGGTTAGAATAACCTCCCAAAAAAATCCCCCTACTATTAGAAATGGTCTATTGGTTTAAAACCTTAAGATAAAAGCATATGTATCGGAAGCTTTGTTTTTAAGATTTTTTTTTAAAGTTTTAAGATAAAGTATTTCCCTTACGGTTGACATGATAACATAGTAGTTTTAGAAAGAACAGATTTTGGAACTGAATGTAATGGCTCACAAGATTTATATTATATGCTTTATTGTTCATGATTTATGTTCTTTAGTTTTTAGATTAATCAAGCCTATGTGAGTCATTTACATTTGACATGCATGATTTTATAAATTGTGATGATATTATTTACTTAATACATTCACCCCCATATGTTCAGTACATCATTAAAGTACTGATCAACATATATGTCTATGTGATACATTGTCTTATAATGTAGGTTCAAGTGCTCAGTCTCGGCAGTTTGAGTGATTTTTGAGCATCTCATCTACATCTCTGAAGTTGGTGAGTCCTCATAGTTTGGAGACTTAGCTATTCAGATTTCCAGTTCATTAGTAGATGGTTCAGTATTCATTTCAGACAGTTTGAGTCAGTTGGGACCTGTCCCAGTAACTTTCTATTTTCAGTTAGTAAAGGCTTGTCAGACTACTTGATTCAGTTTTAGATTTTTAATTACAGTATTCAAATTTTCAGTATTTGCTTTATCAGACTGATGGTATTAGTATTTTCAGATATACTCGGATAATTTAGATAGTTTTCTGCATTTATTATGCTTTTACAATCATATTCCCTTATTGTGAGAATTCAAATTTAGTAGAAGACATCCAGGGTTAGCTCAGGACTACTTATAGTTTAAAGCATCATGTGGCATCCCGAGAAATCAGTTTTTGGGGCGTTATAAACTTAGTATCAGAGCTTAAGGTTTAGAGAATCCTAGGGAGTCAGACAAGCTGGATTTGTAGAGTTTTGATCAACGGTGTGAAGCGTACCACATATATGAGCAAAGGCTATGGAGAATTTTAGGAAATTATCTCTTCTTTCATGATCTATCATGCATTTAGTGTCTCTATGTTCTTCTAACTTGTGGATTAACATGGCAGAAAATGCCTTCTCGTTGAGCTAACACACGCAGAAATAATAACTAGCCACCTCACCCCGTAGATCCTTTGAATAAGAATGTGTCTTATGCAGAGTATTGGATGTCTTTCAGGCACTAGCCCAAGCTGTGACAACTAATGTTCAGGCCAACCATCAGGCTGCAGTGCCATTTCAGCAAGACGGGGACTTAGCCATAGCCAAAATTTAAGATTTTATAAGAATTAACCCACCAGAATTCTTTGGGTCAAAAGAAGGTGAGGACCCATAGTATTATCTAGATGAGGTTAAGAAGATCACCCAAATTATGCATGTTTCTAAAGAGAAGAGTGTAGAATTGGCATCTTATAGGTTGAAGGATGTTGCATATAAATGGATAGTAATATAGAAGATAAGTAGAGAGGAGAATGTAGCTCCCATGACTTGGAAGATATTTCAGGATGTGTTCCTAGACAAGTTCTTCGTATGTGAGATGAGGAAAGCTAAGATAGAAAAGTTTATAAACCTGAGGTAGGGCTCAATGATTGTGATGGAGTATTGCCTCAAGTTTAACCAGTTTTCCAAGTATTCCCTTAATCAGATGGTTGAACCTAGGTCAAGCATCAGTAAGTTTGTGACTGGTGTGTCAGGGTTAGTAGTTAAGGAGTATAGGACTGCTATGCTCATTAGAGGCGTGGATCTTGCTAGATTGATGATGCATGCTCAGTGGATTGAGGTAAAGAAGTTGAAGGAAAGAAAGAGAGTAAATAAAAAGGCTAGAACAGGGTAGTTTAAGTATGGATAGGCTAGATCTCAAGGAGGAAATCATTCACAATTTCAGAATCATTCATCTATGCCTACACCTTCTTCAGCCAGTATGTCTATACCTAGAAACAAGCAGGAACAGTGGGGTAAGTCTTCTATGTCCATATCCCAGAATAGTATGAGTGGTAGACCCAGTTATTCTCCATGTGTTAAGTATAGTAAGACCCATCTGGGTGAGTGTTTGTGGGGTTGTAAAGGTTGTTATGGTTATGGCCAGCCAGATTATGGAATCAAAGAGTGCCCATATGATAGACCAAAAAATAGAGATATTCATCCCCAGACTCATGCTACTAATGCACTAGCTCTGTCTTTAGGTCACCCAGCTCCTCCTCAAGGTGCATCATCCAATACCGGTGGCGGTCAGCACCAGAATCAATTTTATGCTTTACCATCCTGCCAGGAGTAGGAAGATTCACCAGATGTTGTTATTAGTATGCTTCATGTCTTTAATTTTAATGTTTATGTGTTGTTAGATCCTAGGTCGAGTTTCTCTTATGTGACCCCGTTAGTTGCAGTAAATTTTGAGATAAGTTCTGAAAAGATCTCTAAGCCCTTCTTGGTTTCTACCCTAGTAGGTGAGTCAATTGTTGCTAAACAAATCTATAGAAAGTGTCCTATTACTTTTCTTCATAAAGTCACATTAGCGAACCTAATAGAGTTAGATATGGTTGACTTTGATTTTATTCTTGGTATGGATTGGCTTCATTCTTGTTATGCATTTAAAGATTGTCACACCCGTGTGGTGAAGTTTTAGTTCCCAGATGAGCCAGTCTTTGAGTAGTCAGGTAATTCAGTGTCTCCTAAAAGTCATTTCATATCTTATCTTAAAGCTAGAAAGTTGGTTTTCAAAAGGTGTATCTATCATCTAGTTTGAGTTAAAGACACTAAGTTTGAGACTCCAACAATTCATTCCATCTGAGTGGTCAATGAGTTTCCTAAAGTTTTTTCAGAAGATCTCCCAGAGGTACCTCTCGATAGAGAGATGGAATTCAGTATTGACCTTCTTCTAAATACTCAATCTATTTTTATACCTTCATATCTTATGGCTCCCGCCAAGCTTAAGAAGTTAAAAGAGAAACTCAAATATCTTTTAGATAAAGGTTTCATAAGGCCCAGTATTTCTCCATGGGGTGCTCCCATCCTATTTGTGTGAAAGAAAGATGGTTCTTTGTGAATGTGCATTGACTATCATCAACTGAATAAGGTTAGAGTCAAGAAAAAATACCCCCTTCCTAGAATTAATGACCTATTTGATCAACATCAAGGTGCAAGTTATTTATAAAAGATATACCTTATATCTGGCTATTATCAGCTTAAAGTAATGGAATGTGATATTCCAAAGACAGCTTTCAGGACCCGTTATAGTTATTTTGAGCTTCTATTCATGTCTTTAGGGCTAACCAATGCCCCAGCAGTTTTAATGGATCTCATGAACCAAGTGTTCAAATTGTATCTAGACATGTTTGTAATAGTATTCATAGATGATATCCTTGTGTACTCCCGTAGTGAGGATGACCATGTAGATCATCCTAGAATTGTCTTGCAAACACTTAGAGATCATCAATTGTTCGCCGAATTCAGAAAGTGTGAATTTTGGCTAAGATCAGTAGCCTTTCTCGATCATATTATTTCCACCGACGGTATTAGAGTTGATCCCTAAAAGACAAAAGTCGTAAGGAATTAGCCTAGACCTATCTCTCCATCAGAAATTAGGAGTTTTTTGGGTCTAGCTAGTTATTATAGATGTTTTGTTGAGGGTTTCTTGTCCATAGCATCTCCTATGCCTAGATTGACCCAAAAAATAGTTTAAGTTCCTGTGGTCAGATTTCTTCGAGAAGAATTTTTAGGAGTTGAAGACTCGAATCACTTCAGCCCTAATTTTAGTATTACCTGATGGTACAGATGGTTTTTTGGTTTATTTTGAAGTCTCTACAGTTGGTTTAGGTTGTGTTTTGATGTACAGAGGTAAGTTCATAGCCTACCCGTGATCTTGAATTAGTTGTTGTTGTGCTTTCTTTGAAAATCTAGAGACATTATTTATATGGGGGTATGTTGATGTGTTCATGGATCACAAAAGTTTGTAGTATGTGTTTACCCAGAGAAAGTTGAATCTCCATCAGAGAAAGTGGTTAGAATTGTTAAAAGATATGACATGAGTGTGTTATACCATCCGGGCAAGGCCAATGTAGTGGCAGACGCCCTTAGTAGATTGTCTATGGTCAGTGTTGCTCATGTAGAGAATAATAAGAAAGAGTTAGCTAGAGAAGTTCAGCGTTTGGCTAGATTGGGTTGCTAGGTTGGTTAATTCAACCGAAGGGAATTTTTGGGCTCAGAGTAGCTCTGAATCTTCCCTAGTTTTAGAAGTGAAGGAGAACCAAGATATGGATTCTAGTTTGGTCAAACTGAAAGGTCAGTTCAAGACCAAAAGGTAGAGGTTTTTTCCCAAGGAGGAGATGGCGTGTTGAGATACCAAAGTAGATTGTGCATGCCATGTGTTGATGATTTAAGACCGCAAATTATGGAAGAAGTGAATTATGCACGTTATTTCATCCATCCAGGAGCTACCAAGATGTACCACGACTTAAGGGAAATCAATTGGTGGAATAGTATAAAGAGAGATATAGCGAAATTCTTAGCAAAGTGTGCAACTTGTCAACAGGTTAAGGTAGAGCACCAAAGACTAGGTGGTTTATTACAAGAGTTTCTTATTCCCACTTGGAAGTGGGAAGAGGTGAATATGGATTTTGTGACTGGTTTACCTCATTCACGCTATCAGCATAATTCAATTTGGTAGATAGACTGACTAAGTCAGCGCATTTCTTGCCAATTTATATGTCCTATACTGCTAAGGATTATTCTAAGTTATACATCAAAGAGTTAGTCAGACTGCATAGAGTTCCCTTGTTTATCATTTTAGATAGGGGTACTCAATCAACTTCCTAGTTTTGGAGAGCTTTTATGAAGGGTCTTGGTACCCAAGTCTATCTTAGTTCAACTTTTCACCCTCAGATAGATTGTCAAGAAGAGAGGACCATCGAAAATCTAGAAGATATATTGAGGGCATGTGCTCTTGATTTCAAAGGTAGTTGGGATGAGCATTTGCCATTGATTGAGTTCGCTTATAATAACAGTTACCATTCTAGCGTACAAATGGCCCCATTTAAGGCTCTTTATGAAAGGAGATATAGATCGCTCATAGGTTGGTTTGAAGTGGGTGAGGCCACTTTTCTTGGACTTGACCCAGTGTTTGAAGCTATGGAGAAAGTTAAGTTGGTTAGAGAAAGATAAAAATAGCTCAGACTCATCAAAAATCATATGCACATGTGAGAAGAAGGGACCTTGATTTTGAGGTTGGTGATTTAGTGTACTGAAGATTTCACCCATGAAAGGGGTGAAGAGATTTGGCAAAAAGGGGAATTAGTCCCCGGTATATTAGCCCTTATACAATTCTAAGTCGTGTTGGGAAAGTGGCTTATGAGCTTGAGTTGCCCGCAGACTTGTCAGCCGTTCATCCTGTATTCCACGTCTCTATGCTTAAGAAGTGCTTCGATGACTCCACTATTATAGTTCCTTTAGAAAGATTAGATATTCATAATATCCTTTCATATAAAGAGATTTCAATTGAGATTTTAGATCACCAGATCCATAGACTGAGGAACAAAGAAGTTCCCTTGGTCAAAGTTCTTTGGCGAAATCAGTCTGTTGAGGGCACCACTTGGAAAGCAGAAGTAGATATGCGAGCCAAGTACCCTCACCTCTTCTCCAAAAATTTAGATTTAGTTATAGGTAATACTCTTTCTTAATTTAGTATCTTTCTAGTTTCAGATTCAACTATATAGTAGTCCTCATTGAAAATTCATGCACTCACAGATTAGCTCAGAAGCTTAGTATAATTTAGATTCAGTTATGCAATTTATTTTAGTTGTGCATGCTATCATGTAGCCTCAGATTCCTCAGTTTCCTTAGTAAAACTAGCCACATTAGAGGATGAATGTTTCCAAAGGGGAGATTTGAACACCCCATACTCTTTCTAGTTCAATTTAATGTTGAGAATGTCAAGCATTGGGTTCAAGAGAGAATGAATTTTCATACATGTAAAATTTTCCATATTTAGATCCTCCAATGTGTAGGAAATTTAATTATCTTTTCAATGATCTAAGATTTTCCTAAATCCAATAATCAATGAAGAAGTTATGGTTATTTTAAATTTCAGTCATAAAACACCATGATTTGGGCCCGTAGCGCGTTGCGGAAAAGTGTAAAATCATAATTTTCAAATTCAAGTGAGACTCCGCAATCATGGCATGTCGCGGATGAGTCCCATTTCACATTTGGCAATTTCCAGTGAGACTACGCGATATTGGCGCGTCCCACTAGTGGCCAAAATAGCAATTCGAAGGGGCACCGCGATTGTGACGCATCGCGGTGAATGCCCAGTGCCCACTCATCCTTTTCTAGTAAGCCACCGCGATAGTAGTGCGTCACGGTGGCCTAGTAAATTATGATTTTTGGTTGTTTTACCAGTTCTAATTTAAAATTTTATAAGGGCATTTTGGTTAATCCCCAAGGCCCCAGTTCGTGTAAAACACATCATTAAGCATTTTTTAAAGTATTTTATGCTTTTTTTCATCAACTCTCTCTCAAAAGAAAATCCTAAAGCTCAAATTTTCTCTCCAAGAAATCCAATTTCTCCATCAATTCTCCAAAATATTTCAAGACCAAGGATTCATAGTTCAAGATTAACCCAATTCAATAACTCTAAGAATTCATCTCCAAAGTATCAATAGGGATCCAAGATTCAAGTCTTAGCATATAGTTCATCAATTGAGGTATGTGGGGTTTTTCAATAAGGATAATTCTTTCATCCTTGTGCCCAAAACTTATTTTAATTACAATTTACTAAATTTTATGTGATTTTCCATGAAATTGAAGTTAGGGTTTATACCCAATATTGTTATTTATAAGATTACGAGAATTTAAGTGATTTAGACGTTGAGTTGCATGTTTATGTTCATATTTTCATGCATATTGCAGAAATTTCCAGATTTTGAATTAATTTATCAATGATTACATTATCAAGCATGCACATTATGATATTTTAATGTGAGTTTCATGCATGGGTCACTAAGCTCTAATTAAATATTGTTATTTTAAGATTGTTTGTGCTACGTGCACCCTACGATAAGATTATTCTCAGATTTTTTATAAAGATTTGACCTTTCGGTCCTAAGCTAAGATAAAGAATCTATATTGTTCATATGACTTGAGATTTAAGGAAAAGAAAGAGCATAATTGGTTTTCATATAGACCCTTATGCTATTTTGAAGTGGATTTCCTAAGATCCTGAGCATAAGAATGGGAGTAGTATTTAACACCGAGATGGGTATGTTACCAAGGTTTCCTGCCCCAGAACTATGTGCCCCTATAGGATTAAGATTATTCCCTCTTCTATGTGGATGACTATGATTATGACCACTTAAGATAAGAAGTTCTATTTTGATGGCAAGGGTAGAACAGCTCTCCCCAATGTGGGAAAGATGTTGGACTCCATGAATGCTCACATGGTTTATGTCGGTTAGAAGAACCTCCCAAAAAAAGCCCCCTACTATTAAAAATGGTCTATTGGTTTAAAGCCTTAAGATAAAAGCATATATATCGGAAGCTGTGTTTTTAAGATTTTTTTTAATTTTTGAGATGAAGTATTTCCCTTACAGTTGATAAGATAACGTAGTAGTTTCTGAAAGAACAGATTTTGGAATTGAATGTAACGACTCAAAAGATTTATATTATATGCTTTATTGTTCATGATTTATGGTCTTCAGTTTTCAAATTATTCAAGCCTATGTGTGTCCTTTATATTTAGCATGCATGATTTTATAAATTTTGATTATATTGTTTACTTAACGCATTCACCCCATATGCTCGGTACATCCTTAGAGTACTGATTCACATATATGTCTATGTGCTATACTATCTCATAATGTAGGTTCAGGTGCTCTATCTCAACAGTGTGAGTGATATCTGAGCATCTCGTTAACATCTCTATAGTTGGTGAGTCCTCATAGTTCGGAGACTTAGCTATTCAAATTTCTAGTTCATTAGTAGATGGTTCTATATTTATTTCAGGCTGTTTGAGTCAGTTGGGGCCTGTCCCAATGATTCTCTATTTTCAGTGAGTCGAGGCTTGTCGGACTACTAGATTTAATTTTAGATTTTTAATTACAGTAGTTAGATTTTCAGTATTGGCTTTATCAGACTGACTAAATTAGTATTTTTTGATATACTCAGATAATTCAGGCAGTTTTCTGTATTTTTTATGATCTTACAATCATATTCCCCTATTTTGAGAATTCTGATTTAGTAGAAGGCAGCCATGGTTAGATCAGGACTACTTATAGTTCGGAGCACCGTGTAGCATCCCGAGAAATTAGATTTCGGGGTGTTACAAGTAGAGTCTTGCAGAATGGTAAGAAGACATCTGTACTTTTCTTCGAGAGGCTATAGGATAATTAAGAAATATTTTCCTTCTTTATGCTCCAGGTTGTGTTGTAAAGTTGTTCTTTCAGAAACTTCTGTCTATTGTGTGTTACTCTATAATCCTTTATCTATGACTTATTCTTTAGATAACATAATTATTAAGTTCCAATTCCTCCCAAGATGATGCTCTCAGATTTACTACCAGTAACTTCAGAAGTCATACAAGGGGGCTTGAGAGGAGCTCGCTAGTGTGTTATAAGTTTCTCAAGTTAAAACTTTTGTTCTCATTCTTATGATTTGTCCAGTTAAGACAGAGTAAGATATGTATTCAGATTCCTCATTAACTTTTCAATATACATAGTGCTCATGAGAGGAGATAGTATGAACCTAGATTATTAAATAGAGTTTGTATTAAAGGGGTGTTGCAACCCAGAGTGTTATGATTTATAAGTAGTAGACCCTTCTTATAGTTGGAGTATGGGTTTAGAAGTGTAGTGACAAGAAAGGTGAGAATTTATATTGAACAAAAGTATATAAATAGACTTATGTATGTTATCGAGTTTATATTAAAGTGATATGTCATTGTGTATTAGTCTAGAGGTAATTAATGTGGTAGAAGTTCCTTGGTAGAAGGTATAGAAAGAGCGATTAGCTAAGGTGAATTGTTGTTTGCTTGAAGTAGGAAAGGAGTTGTTGATGGTATTTATTGTGTTAAAAAAGTATAGGTTATCAATTAAAGTATTTGGTGGCTGAGTATTGTTAATTTAGGCTTCCCCTGGGGTTGCAAAGAGGAGTTTAGTTGAAACTTATAGAGCTATGAAAGTAATTTAGGTGTATAGATGGGTAAATAATCATAATATGTAGGAGCAGAATGTGCTAATGTATTTTAATAAGATATATTATATGATTATGACCGATTATTATTGTTAGAAGTTCTAGTGGACTAGTGTTTCTTGATATTATATTTTATAGCTTCCAAGTGAGAATAGTATATGAGGTTAGGTTGTTAAATCATGTCTAGCACTAGACACTAAGTTTGAATAGTGGATGATCTTAAAGGTGGAAATAATGATTGCTTGGTTGGTGATGCTAGTTATATGGAAGTGATTTAGTAGTCTTGCATAGTATATGCAAGAGTTTAAGTTTATATATTTGTAATTAAGTATGATGTTGTAAGTATGATATAGAGGTGTGCACAAGGTGATGTGGGGTTGCATTATTTTCAAAGACTATTATGTGTGGGGTGTGGGGTGTGGTTAGTAGTACCCTTGAGTTGCTAAGTGGAAGAAAGCTAGTTATGTACAGCATGGTGTTCTTAATAGCTAAGTTAAGGAGTTATGGATAGATGGTGTTGAATCTTTTAAGTATGATTTTGATTCTTATGGTTTGGAAAAAAAATATAATTTTTGAGATATGATCTTGGTATGCTATAATCATGTGTTTAGTAAGGTAGGTATTTTGTCAAGTTAATAGAGTGTAAGTCAATGATGATGATTACTGAAGCTAAAGGAAGTTAAGGGTGGTATATGATAAGAGAGTGACCAAGAATGAAGTTAGTATGTGTAAGACCCCGTAAAAGCTCCCTTGTAGTCTGAGCCTTAGAGCATGTCAAGTGAAGTGTAATTCTGGCCCTAAAAGATTGAGAAAGGACTTCCCAAGTGATTAGTGTTTTAACCTTGATAGAATTTCCCTAATATCGACCTTTTATCATGTAGAGAATTGAATTATCTTTCAAAAAATACAATTTCATCCAAATTAGGTATCGGGGTGAGAAGTTATGGCCGTTTTACCGAGAGTTATCAGAACCGCCCAGGTGCGATGGACAGGTTGATGGATCATCGAGTTTGCGATGGACCGTGGTACAGACCTTCACAACCAAGGCAGTTACTCCCTCTTCTGGCTCAAGTGCAACGGCCAAGATAATGGACCGTCAAGCTAGAGATGGACTGTCACTAGGACCATCGCAAATCCGACCGTCGCATCCAATGTTCGTCGTGCGACGGACGATCCGACGGACCATCACTCCGACTGTCGCAAATCCCGTTCAGTATTTTAAAGTCATTTTTAAAAGTATTTTTTGGGTATTTTCCCTTTTAATACCCTCATATGTTCAAAACAAAGCATATGATTTCATTCTCTCCCAAAATATCCAAGAGTTAGGGTTTCTTCCTGAAGATCAAATCCAAAACCCTTCTCCAAGAAATTCAAGAACTCACCATAGATTCTACAAATTGAGTTGAGATTTGAGTTCCCCAAGTCCAAGGCTTCAAGAACCCTCTCTCAAAGAGTAATAAGAAGAGTTTCAAGTAAACTTGTTCACCTAGTTTCACAATCTAAGGTATGTGGGGTTCGAACAAGGACAATTCGTTTATCCTTATACCCAAAAGTTGTTTTAAATTACAAATATACATGAATTTATGAGTTCTATGAATTTGAAGTGTGGGTTTATACCAAATGTTACTATGCATTAGATTTTGAGATTTGCCAATGTTCTAGAAATTGAAGTACATGAGTATGTTGAGATTTTGAGACAAATTGCTGTAAATTCCAGATTTCTATATGATTTATGAGTCCATATGATATCTAGTATGCATTTTGATGAGTCTTAACTTGATATTTGATTATGGGTCATTATACTCTACTTAAGATTTCAGTTTTTATGAACTTTTGTGCTATAATCACCCATGATTTGAGTATTTTGAGATCATTGAGAAATGGTCATAGTAGTTTTGAAATCCACTTTACCAAATCAGACTTCAGATTTATAGTTGGGTTCTTATGAACCATGAGATTATTTTAAAGTGGATTTCAATGAGATGAGCGTAGCTAACTAAAGGGAGTAGTATTTATCACCGAGTTGGGTAAGTTACTATAGTTTCATACCCCAAAACTACGTGCCACCATAGGATTGAGATTTATGGTCCCGAGACCGAGATAAGTGATCACTTAGTTGAGGTTATACTCCCTGGCAAGAGTATGATGTCTCTCCCCAACATGAGGTTTCTCTCTTAGGAGAACAAGATGTTGGACTCTATGTAGCTCGCATGGTTTATGTCAGTTAAGAGAACCTCATTTGAGATAGAATATTTTCCCTAAAACTTTGGGATAAGTGATTTTTTCCCTAATAATAAGATTTTCAAAATAGTTTCTTGAAGTAAAATTTTCCCAAGAAAAAAGTAGATTTCTCTACTAGTAAAAGTTATAGAATTCTGAGTTACAAGTGTCTTGAGTTTAAAAGAGTTCTAAGTTCTTGAGCATTAAAGAAGTTTTACTCTCCATGAGATATATGCATGAGTTTGAAAGTATTTTTTAAAACTTTCTTTAGTCTTCGAGTAATGAGAATAAGAGAAACGTTCAGATTTTTAAAGCTAAAGTATAATGACTCATGAGATTTGTATTACATGCTTCATTCTACATGATTTATGAGCCTTATATTATAGACGTATTCAAGCTATGTGAGCTATTCATATTTGCATTCATTATTTGATTAAAGAGTATGGATATTGTTTTCTATAAATGCATACACCCCCATATACTCAATACATTCCCAAGTGCTGATCCACATATATGTCTATGTGCTACATTGTCTTATCATATAGGTTCAGGTGCTCAGTCCCAGCCTCGTCAGTGATTTTCGAGTACCTTTGTCTACATCTCTATAGTGGTGAGTCCTCATGGTTCAAGGACCTATCTTTAAATATTTAAGTATTTTAGTAGACATATTATTGCTTTCAGTTCAGTTTGAGTCAGTTGGGGACCTGTCCCAATGGCTCTCTAGTAAACTTGAGTACTAAAGGCTTTGTCAAACTAGTTATCAGATTGTTAGTATGTTGAGATTTCAGTATTGTGGTCATTTGGACCAAGTATTTTATTTGTATTTTCTATCATTTGATACGACAGTGCCAGTGTTTTGTTTATTTCTTCTCGAAATAAGTTATTTTATATAGTGACAGGCTCAAAGGGTTAGCTTGGGGCTACTTGTATCCTTAAGCACCGTATGACATCCCGGGAGGAGATTTCGGGTTGTTACAGTATGGTTCATTAAAGGTATGGGGATATCCATAGTAAGTGTTAGAATCTAAGTTTGAATCTTTGAAGATTGAGCTAATAGAAATAAGAGTTGAAGCTCTATATGGTGTGAACTGAGAGTATGGTGATACTCATGAAGATTCTAAGCTAGTAAGTGTTAAAAGTTATTACATGATGATTATTAGGCTATAGAAAGATAGATTTATATCTCAGAAGGAAGTATTAGTAGTGGATTTTACACTTTTAGGTGTAGTCTTTCAGGGTAAGTTTATTGTTTATGTGTATCGTTATACCCCAGACTCTAGAGTATAGTTGTTACTGTTTAGATTAGAGTTTAGTAAAGGGTTCCACAGACTTAAAATGATGGATTAATGCTAGGGGGGATGATAGAACAAGGAACCAAGTCAGGCCCCCAGATTCTAGAAGTAATGCTAATATGTTATAGAACAATAGTAGGGGAGGATGATACCCAACCCATTCTTATCTCGAGGCAAAGTTTTCAGTCATCACAGTATCTACTCATGCTACACTCCTAATGATTAGCAAGATTTATTTTATGTCATGAATGCCCTTAGTTTAGATCTTTTTAATGAATCCATGCCTTTGATATTCTATTCCTCAGCCCTCAGTTAAGTATCAAAGTTATGTATAGTATTCTTCTGTGCTTTACGTCCTTATGTGTTAGCCCTTCAGTGACCTCTTCTTATGTTAATATAGTTATGATGATAATGGATAGGAAATGGTTTATATGAGAGAGATTTGATGACCCTTATTAAGAAAGATTATTTTTCTTTTTCTTTCTAAGGCTAAAGGATGAAAGAATATTGAGGTAAATCTTTGGTATATGTCATAGTTAGTTGAGAATTTTGGGTATGCCTTCTTAAGAATAGTGCAAGAAAGTTGTTATTGATAGAGGTTTAGAGAATATGAGAAGTATGTCTTTATGGGTGTTTTCCTTGAAGTTCATATGTGGTTATAATGATAGGCTTGAATGTCATGTTGGGATGTAAGTGGATGAATGCAATATGCGCTAGTGAATTCATAGTAAGAGTTAAAAGTTAGTCATTGAAGTGGTAAGACATGTTATGCATAGGGTGTGAGCTCTAAAAAGATATAAAGATTAAATTAAATGAGTAAGGTATTTAAGGGGAATAGTATACTTGAGGGAGTATTTGAGAAGTGTTGCAAAGCTTGAAAGTAAGAAGTTGCATTGCCTAAGGCCTATTAATTCTATCCTAGCTTATGATTCATATGTTTATGTTCCATGCTATAGAGTTGTGTCAATGTTGTGTTTCCTTAAAAGGATCACCTCATACACATTGGACCAGTGATAATGAACATCACTAAATCAATTTGGTCAACTATGCTACCAAAGAAGAAATCTCACTCCCTACCAAGTTGTGTTATGCAATCCACTAACTTGACACACTACTAGCCTTGATGAAGAAATAGGTCTGGCCACAAACCAAAACTATCTCAATCCTTACTATACCTACGTTTATCTCATTCATGGATGCATATGACAAGCATGTGTGTTGTAGATCCAAGCCAATCTCACACTCTAAAACAATTTTACACTAAAAAATTAACATATAACCACTGATCTCACAAAAGTTAAACCTAAGGTGTTATCAATGAACACTATAATGAATGACTCCAATCGATGGCAAATCACATGATCTAACAAATTTATAATTTCTATGGGGGATTGATAAGATCAAGGATATAATTATGATCTCTCCATGTATGTAAAAAGTCCTAATGTAGTCTTGTGTATGTCCGCTACCCCAATCCCCGCTAGTGGTATCCTGACCTCAAGAAAACTTAGAAATAAGGTTGTACCTTGAAGATAGTTGAATAGGTCCTCAATACATAACATCATATACTCTCTCTTGAAAGTCAAAAGGAAAAACACAGGTACACAAAACCATCATTGTTCTTTTATAACCTAAACAGAAAAACCATATGGATACATACTACATCGAATAATCTCATACATAAAACATCCTGAAACTACTCATTTAACCTCCACCAACTCAACTAAATCCACTAAATACAACACATCTGAATCAACCAAGTACCTTACTCAACATCGACACCAGAACTAAGATCACTGTTAGGAAAAAACCAAGAAATCAGAAGAACAACCATCGATAACTCATCACTCTAAGAAATTGTCTGGAGTGAAAAAATGCCAGGAACATTATTATGAAGGAAAATACTCATTTTCTACCAACCCTTTTTTCCCCTAATAAATGACATAAACCTTCCCATCTCAACAACCAACCATTGATCTACCATCTTACAATATAAAAGATGTCTATCACAAATCAAAGCAAGAATATAAGCCAGGCAATATAGGAAAACAATGTAACAGTATAAGGATACCCCTTGGACATCACATAGAACTTAAAACTACAAGTAGTGCAAAAGCTAAACCATGATATCCACTCAGCCCTGAACTATAATAAAGTTAACTTTAAACATGAGAGAAAACTAAAGAAAATTATAAACTTAGTTAAAATAGATGAACATTCTCAATAAAACACTATAACTTAACATCATTTACAACTATGAGAATCTGAAAGTAAATATATCATCTAACTAGTCTTGACAAGCCTCTAACTGGAACTGAAGAGCTACTAGGATAGACCTCAGTAGACTCAAACTAAAAGTATAACATATAAACTAGTAATAATAAGCATCCAAAAACAAACATTAGTTTGGCCCTCAAACTATGAGGACTCCCCAACTAGCTGGATGTAAGAGGTGGTAATCATGGCTAATCACACTACTGGGATGAGCACTAGAACCTACATTATGAGATAATGTAGCTATATAGACATATATACGGTTAGTGCTTTTGGAATTTAATAGGTATGTAAGGGTGAATGCAAGAAGTAGAATCTAATATATATCATAAACTTGAAAATATACATGCTAAGTGTAAATAGACTCACCTTGATCATGAATAAAATAGAAAGTTAAAATAACATAAGTATAAAGAGTAAAGATTAATCTGATAAATTGTGTGAGCCATTACACTTAGTTTATGAAATCTTTTTCTGTGGGATATTCTCTTAAAGGACATAAACCATGCAAGCAACATGAAGTCCAATGTAAGAACCTTCATCAAAAGGGGTCAATATACATTATTAGGGTATAAAGGCTAACTAGGTGATCACCTAAACATATTCATTTGGACGATATGAATAATATATGACATGTTCGTTAGGACAAGATATATGTTCATTTGGACAAGCTAAACAATAATCTACTGTGGAACATAGTTTATAGAACTAGGTTACATAAACCTTTGCTCCTTGGTGCTAGGTACTACTCCCAAATTATACTATTACTCGTAATATAGGAAATTCACCTTAAAATTAGTATGAGATAATACGTCAGAAAACATAATATGCTCCTATTTCTATCTCAAAATCTTGATTGCTTATGTGAATTTCATAGCTGGTCTAAGATCATAAGATCAAACTGAAAGAAAATCATATTGTAATAATAGCTTGTAGTCTGTAAAGTAAGTCTAAGCTTCTTAAAAACAGAGTGAATCATTCTAAAATCATATACTGTTACTAACATTATGGTACTTTGATCATGAACCTAAAAATTCACTATATGAGAACTACTATATGTGTAAACATAAGCAAACCACGAATTTTCATGCTAACGTACTTGAATTCTCAAAAGAACATCATAATTTCAAAATTATATAAAGTGGGTATGAACATAAATTGAAATTTCATAAATAAAGTTATAAAATCAAAGTTATAGGGCACAAGGATGAAAGGTTATCCTTGTTTAAACCCCACATACCTAGACTTAGTGAATTATTTAGAGAAAACTTGAATTGGGACCTCGAAAGCTTGAATCTTGGTAAAGAAATTCCTCTATTTTGTTCTTGAGAGTATGAAAGGAAATGAATCAAATGTATTAACTTATGAGGAGGGGGAAATACATTTGGTAGTATTATACAATTAATTAGGATGTAAAATACCAAAAATCCCTCAAGGAACTGAAGAAAAAACTGAAGATTGGTATTTCTATGCCCTTGGGCATGGCACGTCCTTATCGCTCCACAACAAGGGTGTGGCATGCCCTTATCATGGAAGCTAGCTGGCATCAAACACCCTTATTATGCTACGCCCCTGGTTTTTGCGTCAGGGTATGCCATGCTTCTGTGGCATACCTTAATCGTGGACCCTTACTATTTTAGGGTTATCAAAATACCTCAAAATGTATTTGAAAATTTCCAAAGCACTTCCTAATGGTCTCGCTAACATCCCTTATCATTTCTCAACTCAAAAATTACACTAACACGCGATAAAACTATCAAAATAAAGTCATTAAAATTTTTGGAGTCTAACATTATCTCCTCTTTGGGACCATTCATCCTTGAATAAAAGTTAGGATAGGGAAAGGTCTATCTTATGGACTTATCTTATTCTATGACTGAACTACTCACCTCAAAATAAACTTTCAACTGGAATGACTTCTTACACAAGTATTTTATAGGGTAAATGAAATGAGTAACGATGTTGGTGGATAGAATATACTTGAAAATATTTCTTACCACATGTTGACTCTGTACTATGTCCACTTCCCCTTCCCATGTATCTCTCTCTCTCTCAACTAGTTGATTTTACCAAAGAACTTTCATTGAAGCCACTTCTTTATTCCTTAGACTTCAAACCTATCTATCAAAAATTTCAACTGGGATCTCCTCATAGCATAAGCTATCTTTCACTCCAATACTTCATATGAGGAATACCAAGGATGGGACTCTAATCCACTTCTTCAACATAGACACAAGGAAAACTGGATAGACGACAGCTAATTCTGACAAAAGATCTAACTCATAGGCAACATCCCCAACAAGTTTTATGATCTCATAAGGACCAATATATTGAGACTAAGCTTTCCTTTTCTTCCAAACCTCATCACCCTAATCAGGGGTGACACCTTAAGAAATACCCAGTCACCAACTGTGTACTATAGCTCTCTCCTCTTAACATTTATATATGATTTCACTTCACTTTGAGTAGTTTTTAACCCCTTGTGAATCAACTAAACCTTCTCCATATATTTGAGAATATAATCTGGCCCAATCAATGTTGTTTCACCAACTTTGCACCAACCTATAGGTGATCTACACCTATGCCCATACAATACTTTAATTGGAGCCAACTGAATACGAGCATGGTAATTATTATTATAGGCAAGCTCAGTCAATGGTAGATGATCATCCTAATTTCCCTTGAAGTCAATTACACAAGCTCTCAACATATCCTCTAAAGTTTAAATAGTATGCTCATCTTGACCATCTGTTTGTGAATGGAAAGTATTACTATGCTTTACCTTTGTACCAAGGCCTTTCTGAAACAACTACCAAAATTGTGAAGTGAACTGAGTACCTCGGTCTGAAATAATGGATAAGGGAATCCCATGGAGTCTTACTAATTATCAAACATAAATATTAGCATAATCTTAAGCCGTATTTGAGGTCTTGATTGGCAATAAATAAGCAGATTTTGTCATTCGATCAACGACAAACAAAATCAAATCATGTTGATGTCTAGTGTGAGGAAGTCCCATAATAAATCAATATTAATGACTTCCCACTTCTAAGTAGGGATACTAATATCTTAAAGTGTACCTCCTAATTTTTTGATGTGTTATGGATTCATAGAACTTATGATACTTAAACTTGGAGACTATGCATGTAATTACGGATATTTTGTTGTATTTGATGTGTTTTTTGAATGATTTTGTAGGAAACTGGGTTTTGGATGCCAAACAAAAGAAAAAAATGAAAAGTGGAAGTTTTGGGCTACTTACCAAAGAACTTACAGGGAGTAAGTTCCACTTACATAAGTAGGTGCCTAACTAGGTATCAGAACTTGAAACATAGAGGCTCAGGAGCAGGAAAAAAGAAGACCCTGACACTTACTAAGGGCACCTATGGCCCGTAGGTGCCACCTACGGTCCATAGGTGTCAGAATAGGTAGTAAAACCATGAAGTCCAGAGATTTTTCAGCATTTTTGGTGGTCAGGGCACTTGCTAAGGACCACCTACGATCTGTAGCTAGTACCTATGGTCTGTAGGTGACCTTAGTAAATGGTCACCAACTTTAATTTTCATGGATCATTTTGAAATCATTTGTAGGATTTTCATGTAACCTACATACACTCCTATGATGTTTTTAGCCCGTGTTATGTACGTTTGGTCAAATTTTCCTATTTTATTTAGGATTTGATTTCTAGGGTTTCTTGTAATCTATAAATACCTTTTAGACTTTTTTTAGTAGAGAGAGACAAAAGAGCTGAGAGAGGCCCTTTGGGGATAAGTTTACATCATTCAAAACATCTTTTAATTTGAGGGGTGACTTGTAGTCTTGAGATCTTATTGTTCTTGGTTTGTTATTAAATTTAAGACTTTGAAATTTCTTCTTTCATTATTGTGAGATTTATTGTATGAATTTGTCTATGAATTCCATAAGTGATATCATCACTTTGAGTGGCTAAATTCCTTATCTAGGGTCGTGGGAACCCTGGCGAATCAATAAAGTAGAGGAAGTACCTAGTCGTTCTAGATAAAGACTCTTGAATGTATTGGATTTTCTCTATTCTTATTGATTTCTTAGCAGTGGCCAACATTAAGATCCCACCAATATTGACTACTTGCTTCACAAGAGAAGTAGAGAGTAGGAAAATAAGATCACAAGATATAGGCTAATCAGCACCATCTAAATAAGATGATTATCTTTCATCTAATAACTTGAGACTCAAAAGGTGATAGTTAACTAGGATCTAAGATAAGGGTTAGTATAGAAACACCCCGAGACTCAAAAGGTAAAGGGTGAAATCTGTCAATGAGTCCATAAGATAGTTGATGGTACATAACTTATCATATTCTGTATGCAAGGTATTAGAATAGTTCGGTAATGCACGATAAATCTACTGAGTTAGAAGCAAGGGGAAACACAAGCCTAGTGTTCGCCTTAGATTGATTACAACCTCAAGCATCCAATTCTTGTTACTTTTACTATTTTAGAAAATCCCGTCACTTACTTTCTGTATTGTCTGTTATTTCAACAAGTTCAAGCAAGATATCTAACATATTCCCTATAGGATAGACCCCAACCTAGTTGGGTTACTATATTTTGACAGTGACCACTTTATCCTTTAATTGGAGGTGTATTTTGGGCAACTTCACTTTTTATTCTCAACTTTCACTTGTTGACAATTGGGACACTTAGCCACAAACTCTATTATGTCCCTCTTTATTTCATTCCACTAATAAAATTTCCAAAATATGCGGTACATCTAGGTAGCCTCGGGGTGAATCAAATACTTAGAATTGTGAGCTTCCGCTAATATCCTTTCTCTTAACCCATCCACACGTGGAACATATACCCAACCCTGATTGAGAAGGACTCTATCTCCCACTTGGGATAAAACCACAACCTTTTTCTGATAAATGACATCCATTAACTGTCTAAGTATAGGATCATTATGATCATTGAAAATGTCTACATGCACACCATATAAATGGAATCAAAAAATTTTTAAAAAATACACAACAGTTGTTAATTCAAAATCGTGAGTCGGATAATTCTTTTCGTGGTCTTTAAGTTATCTAGAGGTATAACCTATTACTTTTCCATTTTGCATCAAAACACAAACTAACCCAACTCTGGAGGCATCACAATACACCACAAATCCATCTAACTCAATGGCAAAGCTAGCACTGGTGCTGAAGTCAATCGATCCTTCAACTCTTGAAAGCTCTTCTCACATTTGTCTGAATATAGAAACTTTACTTTCTTTTATGTCAACTTGGTCAATGGTGAAACTATTAAGGAAAAAACAAAAACAAACCACCTGTAGTAACTGGCTAAATCGAGAAAGATCCTAATATCAGATGGAGTAATGGACCTAGGCCAGCACATCACTACATCTGTCATCTAAGGGTCTACATAAATACCAGCACCAAAAGTTACATGCCCCAAAAAGGTAACTGACTCTAACAAAAATTCACATTTACTAAACTTTGTAAACAACTACTAATCCTTAAGAGTAAACAGCACTACTCTCAAATAGTCTGCATGCTCTTTCTCACTCCGAGAATAGACGAGTATGTCATCTATGAAAATAATGACAAACATATCCAAATACTGCTTGACTGTTCATTAAATCCATAAAGGTTGCATTAGCATTTGTTTGTCCAAAACACATAACCAAGAACTCAAAGTGACCATACTGTGTTCTGAAAGCAGTCTTCGGAATGTCACATTCTCTAACCATTAACTGATGATATCCAAACTTAAGATCAGTCTTTGAAAACCAACAATCACTCTAAAGTTGATCAAATAAGTCATCAATCCTGGGGATGGGGTACTTGTTCTTGATAGTGACTTTTTTTAACTGTCTATAATCTATACACGTTTTGAGAGTGCCATCCTTATTAAGCATAAATAGAACTGAGCACTCTATGGAGAAACACTAGGTCTTGTGAACCCCTTATCTAAGAGATATTTAAGTTGCTTCTTCAACTCCTTAAGCTCTACGAAGCCATTTAGTAGGGATTAATAGAGATAGGATGAGTATCTGGCATGAGATCAATTTTAAATTCTATTTTACTATCAGTAAGCACCCCGAGCAGATCATTTGGAAAGAGTTCGGGAAACTCATTGACAAAGAAAACTTATTAGATTGTTGGGGTCTCAAACTTAGTATCTTTGACCCAAAATAGGTGATGGATATACTTCTTTTGACATGACCCGAACCAGGGCCTAGTCGTGTTGGACATCTCAAGTTCAACCAGGACCGGAGACCATCACTAATACCCAAACATAATTGCCCTGTACCCTATGTCGGATGAATTTCGAACATATAAAAAGATAAAACAATAATAGTTTAAAGACATTAAATAAAGTTTATAATCCAAAATCAACAACCTCAACTAATTATCCACCCAGTGTCAACCCCAATATCAATACCAATACCAAGGCTGACACCAATACTAATACCATACATGCCTATAGTAGTCTGACAAAGCCTCTAACAAAAATCAATAACATCCGGTCAGGACATGCCCCCGACCATAGATAAAACTAAACCAAAGAAATAACAAAAATAAAATAAATCCATAGCATGAAATGGAGCCTTATAGAGTATAGAAGCTCACCACTTCAGTCTGACTCAAAGCTTTCCGCAAATACAAGTCACTGAGTAGGAGGAATGGTAGTATGGCCAATTCCTGCATCGCATGGGGATATAGCGCCGAAGATGGTTAGCGGAGTGAACGCTAGCATATGCTCATGGATAATATAAAATAATCTATGTAATTCAAAAATAAAGTAAATAACCATATGCAATCACATATATACCATGCTGGGATAAGGAATCGGGCTTAGCATGCATTCCAAACCTTTACCTGGGCTATGTATCTTTGTCATCCTAAAACCACCCATGGGCTATATGGATTCATCTCCTCCTGCTGAAAGGGCCCCAGTACGTGTTATTCGCACGACTAGAGAAAAAACCTTAGATGACTAGTACATCTCCCAAAATATAAAGTGTGACATCATGCACACGGTCACCATGACTAAACCTCACACCGGCAAACATGAGTTTCCAATATTGGTCCCCTCGGGACCTCTACCTCCCACGGCGTTGCTACACACACCCATTTAAGCCCATATTAAAACCATTTACATATTCAAACCATTTACCAAGGTGTCTTTTATTAGGCATTATCCATTGGTATTGTTATACCAAAACTAGAGCTTGTAAATGTATCACTTTAGGCCATAACAAAGCTATTAAACCAAGTTGACTCCTAAGTTTCTGACTAAACCAAGACCACGGCCACCAAGGCCTTTCCAAATCATTTAAAACCAACAAAACCAATTTAAGTTCCATTACCTTTTATGCATGTAAGGATTTCAAGAATAGTCAAACTATGTGAAAAGATCATTCTCATTGGTATTTTAACAAACAGGTTGAAGGCACATATGTTTCAAAACCATAACAAAGTAATTTGAGGAATCCATAATACCCCAAAATCCATTTACCATTAACATGCATTCCACAATGTCAAAATTATACTAAAAACGTGAAATAAAATATAGTTAAATCATGAGAAACATTATTCAACCATGAACATCCAAAAACCCCAACCATTATGTCAAAACCATAACAATATCATGAAAACCATGCATTAAAACACATGCTCTTTGTAAAATAACAGTGAGGGGGGAGTAACATGCATTATACACCAAGGAAGATAAAGAGAATCCTAAGCCCCCAATTGATTATCTTGATGAAACCCTAGCCCTTTGCTTGAGAGAGAGTCTGTGAGAGATTTTAAGAGTGTTTGATTGAGAATAATACGTTAATGAAGTCCTAAAAAGTATTTTATGTCGTGGTATCCAAAGAAGTTAAAAGAAGGAAATGTCCACAATACCCTCAACTTAAAACTATAAAAAAAACGCCAGATGGTTACGAGTCAACCCCGTGACTCATGACCACAACATACGACTCATACTATTAAGTCATTACCAAGATAGTAAGTAGGACACCCACACACCATCCACCATACGACTCCATTTCCCCTACATGTGACTAGACCATACGACTCGTATGGTCCAGTCGTGCCCAAGATAGAATCTAAAGAGATTGACACTGGACAACATACAGCTTGTCATAACGACTTGTAACCTATCCTCATGGCTCTTAGTGAGCCACTCGTACTCAGAGCCAAGTCAAGTTACTAAGTTTCTAATTTGATTATGGATCATCCTAATGACCCATCACCATACCTAACAACCCATACCACTAAATCGTAACCATAACAAAAACCCAACCACCATCACTGGACACCTTACGAGTTGGGTTATCTAACCTGTACCCATATCATACGATTGTATGATGAGTCATTACAAAAATAGTGAGCTTAAAGATCAAGAAATTTCGAAGAGACAAAACCCAAGGTGTTTCACCTTTTGAAATTAAGTTGCAACCTTATGAGATATTGAACTACCCTCCCACTCGAGGATTAACCTTCTAGGAAACTAAATCTTTACCACTCGGGTATGACAAACAACCGATGTGTAGTATGAATGAAGTCAATTCATCTAAACAATGACATCAAAATCTACTATCTCAAGCTCTACTAAGTCTGCTAAAGTGACCCGATGGAGGACTCTAGTAGGGTACTTCTTATACACTCGTCTAGTAACAACTGTATCACCAGCAGGAGTAGAAACTGAGAAAAGTTCAGAAAGACTATCAGGACTTTCACCAAAGTTCACAGCAACAAGTGGGGTCAAAAAAGAGAAGGTTAACCCCAGTTCTAAAAACACAAAAACATCAAGGTGAAAGGCACAAAGAATAGCAGTGACTACATCTAGGGAACTCTCTTGCTCCTAATAGAAAGGTATAGAATAAAATTGGTTTTGAAACTGACTACCATCGATATTGGATGATGTGTCCTATTGTGGAGCCGAACGACCTGACTGAGATGCTGAAGTAGAAGACTAAGCCTGGGGGTGAGAATCTCTATAACCCAATCTTACAAAGGGTTAATCCCTCAACCTGTGGTCCATCTTCCCATATCTATAACACCCTATTATGTCATCCAAACACTCACCCCTATGATTTCTATCGCATCTCTTATAGGCTGGATAATCGAGTCCCCCAACAACACTACTTGGGGATCTAAAAATTGGTGCTCTGCCCTACTATTTTGTCTTAGGCATGGGTGTGGGGGCGCTATCAAAGGATGGTGCGGGTGCTGGAAAACAACTCTAATACTCATAATGATTTCCCTCTCTTAACTATTGTTAACTATACTCAAATTATTTGATCCTGGCGCTCCTATTTTCCTTTTTCTTTTCCTTTTCTTTTAGTTTATCAGCCTCAATCTACTGAGCATGAGTTATCAATCAAGGAATATATATATATATATATATATATATATATATATATATATATATATCCCCAACGAACGTAGAAATCCTACACTCCTTGACTGCCAAATCAAACACTCTAGTGACAAACTTATTCATATGAGCACTGAAATCTCAAGCAACTCTGATCATACTTAGCAAATATGGTGGAATTAAGTCAATATTCCTTCATCGACATAGATCCCTTCCTTAGGTTTATGAACTCCTCTACCTTACCCTGCCACTTCTCACGAGGAAAGAACTTCTCTAGAAAAGTCATTGTCATGACCCAACTTCTTAGGTCATGATGGAGCCTACCATAATCTACCAGTAGAAAAGCCGACCCATAGTCTGGAATAGCTAGTAACGGACTACTCAATAAAATAACAAAAAAATGCGGAATATATGAAATAAAGATCAATACATAGAAGAATCCTAAAACCTGGTGGTATCAGTACAAAAACTTCTGAACGTCATAAAGAGTACAAAAGTGATATCAAGGAGAAATATACTGATACAACTTATCACTAAATACAACTTAGAGACCAGTCTAATACATAGGAGAGAGCTAAGTAATATTCCAAACTTCAGAAGCCCGCTTTAATTTTCCAAACCATTGCTGCTCCGTATCATGCACACATCAACAGCGATAACCGGTACTATGATCTGCAGGCAGCAGAAGTGTAGTATGAGTACCAAACAAATGGTACTCAGTAAGCATCTACCAACTGAGCTCCAAAGATAAAGCAGATATACACAACATATAAACAGAATGAAATCTACACCCAAGAGTCCAAAAATTATATGACAAGTCAATGAGAATAATAAGGGGCAACTATCTTATTCACGTCCAAAAGTATAACATAACAAAACTAAGGAAGTATCAAGGTGAACTATCCTATTCCAGCTACATTCATTCTATGACAATACTATACTGTATATCCCAGGTCAACATACGAATAAAGGGAGAAAGAAAGATATATAGTAATATACAAGATGAAGAAACAACTATACAATATGAACAATAAAGGGAGGGATATACGATAGTACCATAGCTTCATATAGCTAGATATATAGATTGATAGATAGATAGATAGATAGATAGATAGATACACATATAAACATGAGGTCATCTCAAAGCATCACCTATATCATCATATCTTCATTCTAAGACATTATTATAATACTACCAGGATTTAAATACTATCATACTCAAGGTTTCTAATCCATATGGCTAGACATAAATAATCATGCATAGTAATGCAATCCTCAGATAGAAAAGACTGAAGACATACCTAAATCCTAACACCGGATCAATGGCCAATCTGTCATAAGCTAACCATAATAATGATCATAATAATGATAATAAAAACATTAATAACATCGTAAATAATCGGCTACTCTGGACAACCAAATACCTATCCAAGCCTATGCGTACCCCCACCACCCTAGACTCGAATGGTTCAATCAGCATACAATAACACAAGGCATATTCTTCACTTATATCTATGTAACTGTCCCATACTGACTAATAAATATAGGTGCATACTTGTGATAGGCGATACGCATGCAGGAATGAACACAAAGTATACAATTAATACTACAACTCATCATAAATGTCCTTATCAGGACCATCACCATCGTCATCAATTGCCTGGCCTTACCGGACATCACTATATCATCAATATATCCTCCAGTCCTATTGGGTATAAGCATTATCACAATAGTATCCTCCGATTTTACCAGTTATCAACATCATCACAATAGTATCCTCTGTCCTTGCCAGGTATCAATATCATCATAATAGTATCCTTCGTCCTTTCCAAGTATCGGTATAATCACAACAATTATTACCAAATAACATACACTAAAAATACTCATAAACATAGACATATCACCATAGAATATCTATCTAGCCAATATATTTCCCAAGTAATCATTATTAAGAAACCAATAGTTCACTCGTCATCACACAACTTCTAGTTATTAGCCTAAACATTATCCATATTCAAGGGATAGCAACTAACCATTATTTACTAAATAGTCAATGTCTAACATCTAATCAAGGTTCATCACTAGACTAAATCGTCATTTTTCCACTATTTATCATTATCAACTAATCATCTGATACCCATTAATCACTATTGTACAACACATTACTACTTGTCACCTAACTATCTTTTATTAACTGACTCTATTCATTAACTAACTATCATTTACCACTAATCTGTGATTAGCTATTCATTTATTAACCATTTAACAACTATTCATCATTATTAACTAGTCACCTCTTATTATCAGCATCTTTTATTATCTAACCTCATTAATACACAACTCCTCTCCTATCAACTAATTGATGTTACAAACTTAGTAATCAATATCAACTAATATTCACCTATAATAGACCCAAACTCACCATGAGTCGTGCATTAACCATCACTAGCTACCACATTTTTATACTAAGCAAGATTTATTAACTAATGCTTAGATTAACTAGTCGCTAAGTGTTATAGTCAGCTAACCGACAACTACCTACCTCATAGCTTAATCGTTAATTAGGCAGAACAATCATAAGATCATACTCCATCTATAATCACATAAGTTATCGATATAATAACCATGGATATACCAAATCTATGCATGCCATCACCAATATCCAATCAATAAAGTCATAAGCAACATACCGCATCTTTCTCCGTCCCATACCGGAGAAATGTGTATACAAATATATATATGAATCCAAAAACTGTAATCGTATCCTTTACAATGACAAGAACTTCTCGAATATCCAATCATTACCATGACACAGACCTTGGTCTAATGACATATCCAGAATAATTGCAACATCATAATCAGGGCCTTAGGCCCATATACGTATTCGAAACTCATATCGATAATCATATTTATAAGATGTAGAATATCTCTAACCATCTCACACATAGGAGGCATCTGACATATAGAAAGCATAATATCAATAAGCATGTAATAATTCTCTCACACAAGAGGCATCTCTCATCAAGGAGGCATAATATCAATAAGCATGTAATCATTCTCTCACACAAAAGGCATCTTACATCAAGGAGGCATAATATAGATAGACATGTAATCATCTATAGGATATCTTATATCAAAAGGCAAACATCATGACTATGAGGAATATCACCTCTATAGGCCAATTACCTTACCTAAAAGTAACCTTGTCTTTATAGGTCCAACAATCATGACTAAAGGAAATAGCAACTCTATAGGCCAATTATCAAGTCTAAGAGTAAATAGCAACTCTATATGTTAATCATCAAGCCTAGGAGGAAATAGCATCTCTATAGGTCAATCATCAAGTCTAAGAGGAAATAGCATCTCTATAGGCCAATAATCTAGTCTAAGAGGAAATAGCATCTCTATAGGCCACATAACATATCTAAGAGGAATATTATCTCAAAATGCCCAATATCACTTCCACCAAAAGTATCATAACTATATTCAAAAGCCACAATCTGGGAACATCAATACAAGTTACCAAGTCACAAAGTAACCTTGTTCTAAGGTTTACTAGCCTCATTTATGTCTAATATCCGCAACTAAGTCCACAAGGCTTAACAAAAGTTTAGGCCTAAGTGGGTTGGACGATCCCACTTCTAATCCTCAACTTCCATAATTAGGCACATCATGACCTAAACTAGGCTAAGGTATCTAGTCCAACTTTTAGATGTCAAATAAGCCATATCCAATCCTAAGATAGCAACTTCGACTAGAAAAAATGGTACTCAAGTCAACTCTACCCAACTTATGGTTTCAAGACTACCACACAAGCCCAATAAGGTCAAATATACAAATCATGCTTCAAATGCTAGAATCACATCCAAAACTTAAGTTTCCATCATAACCATGCTATAACTAATCTAAACTAGAGGGAAATAAATAGGATTCAAAAGGGGTATAAACATGCCATTTTACGGGTCCCAAGCCCTCATCTAAACTCCAAACATCAACAATTGAGGCCAAGTCATCCTACGCATAATCAATCCTAACATCTATATCCATACGCAACATATATCACACATTATCTATGGAGAAAAGTAGACAGAATCCTACCTCAATGCCAAATCATAAAACCTCACTTCATGCACTATATACTCATCTTCACTTTACAATCCTCAAAATGCCATCAAACTACAAAAAAACATAATCTACTCATATATACGAGTCTAATGACACCTATATTGTACTATTCTACCTCGGGTCCAAAAAAGACACCAAAACCCCAAGTATGTACTAAATACAAAAAAACAAGATTCTGAGGGCAACCCAATGTTCACATATGAACAAGGAATCATAAATCTAAAGAAATAGGTAAAAATTAAGCATACTTTGGGCTAAAATCAAGACTAAGATAAATTGGGGTTTTAGGCCCAAACTAGGAAACTCAAACATGAATTCAAAAGATTCTTACCTTAAATTTGAAGATAATCACAATAAAACATGATAGTCAAGCACCCAAGTCACCCATCATGACCAATTTTGAGTTATTACACTCATTTTGGGGTTTCTAGGTCTAGATAATAAAGGGGAAATGCCCCCCAAATGCGTGGTCTTTATACAGCCCCTACAAGTAAGGAGATGTCGTTATCGTGATCCTACAGTCTATGATTGCACTACCGCAATCACTATACTATTTGCCTCAATCGCGGTTGCACCAGATGACAGCAAAATCAAAAATAAGTTTTTGACCCTCTAAACTCATCCAAAATTCGAAGAACATGATTCATAGTGAATTTTGAGTATAAACCACATTCCAAATCCATTGGAATCATCAAAACTTTCATCAGAGATATTTTAGCCAAAAGTGGGGCCCGCGCCTATAGTTTCATCATTTTTTATAAAATCCGTTCAATAGCCCAAAATAAGTCCAGGAGCCTTGGGACCTGAACCAAGGGTCCCCTAGCCTAAAATCGACGTAACAAATGCGATGGCAAACTTGGATTTTCAATCCAAGGTCATTTTGACCAAATGTGGGTCCTACACCCATTCTCTCCAATATTCAACTTTCTAACCATAGGTCAAAATGAGCTCAAGTGCATTGGGACCCAAACCAAAGGTCTACCTAGACTAAAATTGATATTCTAGATCTGCTAGAGTATTCACAATCTACATCCAAGATTGTTTCGCTGAAGTTTTTGCCCGATGGCCATTTAGAACCAGCGAAGACTTCTAAAAAGGAAATTGGTTCTAAAAACCAAACCTACCCAATAACTGAATCGTCGATCCCAACAATTTATAAATGACTTGAGGTAGGTATGGAGAAGCTCAAATAGGAAATATAATCATAAATATGGAAAATGACCTGAAGGGTCATTATAGTCGTCTCAAACACATCTGAACTCATAGAGGATGCATTGTCATCTCTATCTTTGTTCCACATAGTAGCCCACTAATGAGCAATATCTTTCAATTGATAAAAATCCAATTCCAGACTTTTCTCTTCCATAACATGCATAATCTAAGTAATTTTTTTTCACCTCATCAATGAAAAACTGAGCATCCTCATTCATCTTTAAGCCAAAGAACTCTAATGGATTCATCCCTATAAAATCTTAAACTCTAGCCACAGCAAAATTTCTATTTTACTAAATTAGAACTACTGGTTATTGTTACAATGAACATTGGCAATCACGTCCTGAGCCAACACTTGGAAAGCATTTCAGAACTCAGCATAAGAGATATTTTCGTTTAAAAGGTCTGCAGGTGGTGGGGTGTGTGATCCCCATTTCTATGGGCATAAGATCTGCAAGTAAGCATTCTCTATTATGTGAAAGCACAAATTAGAGCAATAGAGATAACATTATAGAATGATAGATATCATGAAACAATGGATGGTTTCTAGTACGTGTCATAGCCTCTCGCTCATAAGTGTGGTGGGCTTCACACCAATTACCAAGACTCTACATAACATGGCTTGTCAGACTCCTTAGGACCCTATAAAACCTTAGTCTTTGATACTAAGTTTATAAGGACTCGATGATACCCTTTGGACGTCACACAGTGCTTAGAACTACAAGTAGCCTTAACGCTAACCCATGATATCTACCCAATACTGAACTATAATAAATTAAACTTTAAATATGAGCAAAATCTAAAGAAAATTATAAACTAGTTTCAAATATATGAACATTCTCAATAAAACACTGTAACTTAACATTATTTAAAACTAAGAGAATCTGAAAGAAACATATCGTCTGACTAGTTTTGACATGCCTCTAACTGGAATTGAAGTTCCATTGGGATAGACCCCAAATGAACTGAACTAAAAACACAATATTTGAACTAGTAATAACAAGCATCTGGAAAAAAACATAACTTTGTCCCTCAAACTATAAGGATTCACAAACTGGCTAGATGTAGGAGGTGATGGTCGTAGCTAATTACACCGTTGGGGACGAGCACTAAAATCTACATTATGAGACAATGTAGCCACACAGACATATGTGTGGTTAGTACTTTTGTAATATAACAAGTATATGGGGGTGAATGCAAGAAGCAAAATCTAATATATATATCATAAACTTGAAAACATGCACGCTAAACTTAAATAAACTCATCATGATCATGAATAAAATGAAAAACTGAAATAACATATGCATAAATAGTAACATATAATCTAATAAACTATGTGATTCATTACAATTAGTTTCTAAATTTTACCTTTTCTATGGGAGATTTTCTTAAGCGATATAAACTATGAGAACAATATGGAGTATGATGTAATAATCTCATTGAAACGGCAAAATATACCTTGCAAAGGTGGTCACTAAATATGTACATTGGATAAGTTGAATAATATATGACATATTTGTTAGGACAGACTACATGCCCATTTCGACAAGCTGAATAATAACCTACGGTGGCATATAGTTTATGGAACTAGGGTACACTAAACTTTCACTACTCAGTGCTAGGTACTACTCCCAAATTATACTATTGCTCTTACTATATATGAAATTCTCCTAAAAATAAGCATATGAGCTGATAAGTATGAAAACACAATATGCTCATATTTCTCTCTCAAATCTTGATTACTTATGTGAATTTCCTATTTGGTCTAAGATCATACGATCAAACTAAAATAAAATCATACTGTAATAGATTGTGGTCTGAAAAGTAAGTCTGAGCTTCTGGAAAACTAAGTGAATCATGCTAAAATCACATACTGTTCCCAACATTATGGTACTTCGATCAAGAACAAAAAAATCACTTCATGAGAACTACTATGAGTGTAAAACATGAACAAACCATGAATTTTTAAGCTAAATGTACTTGAATTCTCAAAAAAATATCGAAACTTCAAAATTATATAAAGTGGGTATGAAACCTAATTGAAATTTCATAAATTAAGTTGTAAAATCAAAGTCATTGGGCACAAGGATGAAAGGTTATCCTTGTCCAAACCTCACATACCTGGACTTAGTGAATTACTTAAAGGAAACTTGAATTGGGACCTCGAAAGCTTAAATATTGGTGAAGAAATTCCTCTTTTGTGTTCTTGAGGATTTAGGAATAGATGAATCGTGTGTATTGACTTGTGAAGGTTGGAAAACAGATTTGGTAGTATTATGGGATTAATTAGGAGGTAAAATACTCAAAACTCTCAAAACATTAAAGATTGGCATTTCTAGGCCCTTGGGCATGGCACGACCTTATCGTGGAAACCAGCTGGAGTGGCATGCCCTTATTGCGCCAGGCCGAAGATCTCCATATCAAGGTGTGGTATACCTTCGGGGCATGCCCTAATCACAGACCCTTAATGTTTTGGGGTCCTAAATACCCCAAAACGCATTCCAAATATTTGGAACACTTTTTGATGGTCCCGTTAACATCCCTTATCATTTCTTAACTCAGAAATTGCACTAACACACAACTATAAAAATAAAATCATTAAAATTTTTTGAGTCTAACATAAATGATAGAAAAATGGTCTAAATCCAGAACCACATCAGAATTCACCATGTCAAAGTTAAGGAGATAGAAAAAAAGGGTATAAATCTAGAATCACATCAAAATCCACCAAGTCAAAGATAAGAAGATCCACCTATATGCTATAAGCCAAGGAAACTGAAACACAGGATCAACCTACTTAGAATAAAAGAAAATAAGGAAACATAAGACGATCCACTCGATCCATAACTAAAATAAAAATGTACAAATGGTATCTACACATATGGGCATAGACAAAATTCCTTTAAAACAATACAAACAAATGGCAAAGTAAGTAAACACACATGTACACAAGTATCACACATCAAACAACACTAAAAAGAAAGTATAACAACCCGAAGTCATACCTGTAATAGTTATACCTAAAGCATCTTCTCCTAGCCTACCTAAAGAAGCACATAACAGACCACGTCCATCCCTGGAATAATAATCCACATTCCCACCTACATCAATTGGAAATGAATCATGCTTGATACCTTAGGCACCAACTCTGCTTGGTAGCATAACAGACCTAAGAGACTAACCTGGCTACATTGACTGCTTATGTCACAACTTGAGACTACCCCCTAGTCGTAACATAGTGCTTAGAACAACAAGTGATCTCAAGCTAACCCATAATAATGCATAAGTATGAGCAGATGAATATGAACATGAATAAGAAACAAAATAACTAAGCAAAAGCATAATCATTAAATAACTTGTTTAGTACATTACTGCAAAAAGTTTACAAAATTGAAATCTGAAATAAAGAAGAATTGAAACTACATACTATAACTCTGACTAACTATCTATGAAGCCTCTACTAATACTAAAATTAGGTAGTCGGGACATGAACCCTAGCTACCCATAATCAATATATATGAGTCAAAATAAATACTAGAACAACAACTAACTTAAGTCTTCGAATAGAGAAAACTCATCACTTGTTGGTTAGACGTTGTGATCTACCTCACAATAATCCTAATAGTAAGTAGCTGAATCTACATCACATAAAAAATACAGGCAGAAGAGGTATGCGATCAGCACTTTTGAATGTACTGAGTATATGAAATATGCATTAGTCATGAAAAAACTTAAAATATTCTTTAAAATCAAGGATAAATTATTTACTAAAATAGGCATTTGAAAAATGTTTGTACGTAAAAGTTGTGAGACGTAGTGAAATCTCTAAATCATGAGCTAAAGTATTTCTGTAAACTGGGAAGCAGTAGAAGCAGAAATACTATATTTTATCTAAAGCTAATGTTGAATATGTTGTAAACTATTTTGAGTGTAAATTAAATGCAAGGAGTTGAGTATGGTACAATGACCCTATATAAAATACATAAATACTGATATACAGTAATAGTCTTAAGGTCATAGTACAAAAGCAAGTAAAACTAAACTTAGGGTCATGTATGAAAACAGATTCTGAAACTATAGAATGTGAACTGATACAATGACCAAGTAAATAAGTATGTAACAGATTAATACTGTACTGAATAAACTAAATACCAAGTCATGCAATAATTGAGTTTGAACTGTGGGAGATACTATTAACCGACATATAGCCATATGAGCTAAACATGAAGTTCAATGTATAATCCTCATCAAAAAGAGACCAATATACATTACTAGGTTATAAAGGAAAATCTAATAAGGTACCATAAACTGATGTCCAAAAGGATTAAGGTGTCAAGCCTAGTCTGATGGGTGACCTTTTAGAACCAACGGTGGCATTGTAGTTTTGGGATTTAGGGACTTCTACTAAAGGTCTCAGCCTAATTAATAGGTGAGCTATTATACCTATGTTCGCTCGATCAGTGAGGAAACTAAGTCTATAAAAGAGGGTATATGTAATACCCTAACTTAGGATAAGGAGTCCCAATGTAATACCCTAACTTAGGATAAAGAGTCCTACATCAGCAAAACACATGTATTGGCCCAGCCCACTAGTAATATTATTCGCTCTGGTACTAGACTCGTACGGCTTTAAAGTGTGTCACTAGAGTGAAAGGCCTATTTAATTATATATCCAACATCAATCCTATGTTTTGCAAATATGGGACTCTTTATCCTAAGTTGGATGTTACATACTTCCCTTCTTATGAACTCAGCATCCCCGCTGAGGTTTATCCCCACGGAATGAGATTTTCCTTGAATTAGGACTAAGGTTTACCCCTTCTTATCAGGATTTGCCAAACTCAAGTTGAACTCTGGACCACATCGACAATGTTGCCACAGGAATGGCTCGGATACCATTTTTAGTAACTCAGCCTAATAGTGATATTATTCACTCTGGGCCTAAACTCACGCAGCTTTAAATGTGCCACTAGAGTAAAAGGCATGTTTACTTATATACCCAACATCTCTCATATGTTTTGTCTATGTAGAAGTCCTTATCCTAAGCTAGGGTACTACAACACAGGAGAGATATTGGGTATATATGTAAGCAGACCTTTCACTCTAGTGATGTGTTTTAAAGTCGTGTGGGTCTAGGCCCAAAGCATAGAATATCACTAATAGGTTGGGCCATTACAACTTAGTAATCCCACATCAAGGGCACTTTCTAGTAAAATATGCACTATCTCTATGATCATAACAGGCCTTGAAAACCCTAAACTAGCAAAGAGCATTGGTTAACCCAGACTAGGCCCTACGACCTTAGGATCTAAAATGAGAACTCCCTAATATCTGACTAGGACTCTAACCATTAGAACCACTATGACTTGTCTGAGACCTACATATGAACTGAGGGACTATATGTATAGTCCTACTAAGTTAAGGGTGATGGTGACCTCTACTAGAGGAATCCCTAACTTTGGACGCAATATAACAAAAACTATGATGATGGCAGGGCCTCTTAATTCCACCTCTATAAGTATCAAGACATTCCCAATGTATAATCCTTATTAACATCCTAAAGGAAAGGAAATACAACTACTACTAAAGGATTTAATGCCAAATGGAATAGTAGAATAAATCTTCTACACTCTCTTATGCTCTATAGAAAGAATCATAGAAGCATGTCCGAACGGTTTAAGAAACCTAATTCATACTCTAAAACCAACATTAAACTATGCTAAATACTAGTGAACTTATCTATAGGCTAATAACCACTCTGTGTATCAAGAATTAACCCTACCAATATTATACCCTTAAGAAGATCGAAATCTAAATCAAAACACACTGAACAAGTAGCATGGGTCACAAATTTATCCATAGACTAGGCCAACCTCGAGCCCTCTGAGTGATGTTTTAGATTCTTAATCTTAAGCTCTATAGCTAGTGATGTCTCCCCAGCCAGTCTTTTGGCTAAGGCCTTAGAAACAGGGGCAAGAGTCTCATCATCTAATGATCTCGAGCTATCCATCTAAGGAAGAGCAAACAAGAAGAATTTTAGTAGTTGACCAAGACAAAGACATACGATCGAGAATCAAGAAATGAGATTTCCTAAGAATACCCTATAGTCTCCCAAGATATGATATGGACGTCATCATATCAATCTATGAAATCTACTTGGAAGTTGCACTTGTGCTAGCGATACTGGTGAACCAGGATCTAATACCAAATTATCATGATCCAAAATCTTAGGTCATGATGGCACCTACTAAACCCATTAGTAGGTAAGTCAAACCCCATAAACAGGAATAATAAGAAATGAGCCAAATAGAATGAGAGAATAAATTATGAAACCAATAGACCAATTATACATATAAACACTAAAAATAGGATTCATAAAGTATAGAGATAAAGAGAGTAAAGAAATAAACTATACAAAATATACCCAGGACCTGGTATCAGTCGGTAAAGGATCTACTATATATAACAGGGGTACTAAGCAAATAAAATATGTACAAAACCATCTTAAAATTACAAAATAAAGGCCAGTCTGGTAAAATAGAGGGGGAAATAAAAGCTCTAAGCATTAGGATCTCACCCAAATCTCTAATCCAAGATAGTTATGCATGAAGAACATATCAATATTAAGAACTTGTATTGGTATCTACATCAGGTAAAATGATCCAGAAGTGAAGTATAAGTACCAAAACACATGGTACCCAGTAATCTTAGGACAACTTAGCTCTAAAGATAACTCAAGTATAAATAACATGAAAGGTGATAATAAACAATGTTGCTAACATGAAAGCAGATGATACACAAACTAGGTAACCAAAATAAAAGTACTTACCTACAGAAACTAGCCTAATGGTCTAACATAACAAGAATTTCCTTAAGGAAGAATATCAATAATTATACCCAGAATGTCTACCCAAAGTTAGAGAAACAACTAGATAATCTAACTTTAGGCTAGAAATGCTAAAAAGAGGGTCCATAAGACATTCCTAGGCAGCATGTACAAGCCAGAACAATCTGTTACAAACTAAGTAGTAGTAATTAAACAATAACCTAACTAGGGTCTCATAATCCAAAAAGGTACACAATAATTGACAAAATCCAACTTACCCTCATAAGTATGGAAGGTACAAACAACAATCATACTGGTGATGGATAGACAAGTGCGATAGAAAACCAAGTGATGCAATATGAGATGAGTGTTTAACCATAGTGTATATACCTCCTCCAATCTTGTGGCTTGCAAAGCTAGGATCCATAGTTAACACCCCTCTTTCGACATTATTGCTCTCTGACGAAGGGACCCATAAGGGACTCAAAATATTCATATACACTACCTGATCCTGAATTAGAACTTTCAAGTATAATCTAAATAATCATGAACATAACAGGTATCGAGACTTGAACTAGGATCAAGATATTCCAAAAGGTGTAAAAAGGGTTAGAATCCTTATCAACTATAACAGTTAAATAATAGATAAATAAATAAATAAATAAATAAGTTGAAATAGACCAAAATCCTCATCACCTGAGCTTTCAAGGTGGTGCATTTTACTTCTAAAAGTCATCATCCAAATTGAAGGGTGGTATGATTTTCATTTTAAAAATAGTTTATAAGTGAAAATTAGAATAAATTCCTTTTTAAAAATAGTAATGAAATTTTTTTGTTGGAATTTTACCATAAAGCATGTGAGTGCATGTGTGAAGGTTTGCATACCATCACCAGAATAATAAAAGCATAATCATTCAAGTACCCACAAATAAAAGACACCGCTCCTTATGAGCAAAAAACACTAACCTGATGTTCGGAGTGTTCATTTCTAGGCCTTGGGCCCACTAATATTTAGAACAACATATTTATATGTCAACTAAAAAAAAAAAGTAATCATGGATATCCATGATACATAAATAGAAACCAACCGAGGCATACTAGTATCATTCCAAAGTACTATTTCTAACTTACACCAAAGGTCACTAGTCAAATCCCAATTTCACAGAAAAATATAAATATCCCTATCCTAATCCTATCCACAGAATCCATACAAAACTAAGATACAGGCTAATGGTCCACTCTATGATTTCCTAAAAAAAGATCAGATAGTGAAAGTCTAAAATAATCTTAAGTCTATCTCAAAACATTAATCCCGTATGCAATTTATGTTATACAGAATCTCAAGGAATAAAGTCTATAAGAGGGTAGACCGTAGTCTACGGGGAGGCTGAATAGTAGCCTCAAACCAACCATGAGTTGCTCATCCCCTCTACTCGACCTCACAAAGATGCCACGTTAAGAACCTCCACAAGTCGGGAAAATCCTCCTAGATCTGAGTTTTACACTAGAATTCGAACTTAAATAATATGATATAGATAATTTACTTTTCATTCGGTAATTGAATATTGAAAAAAAAAACATTTTATGAGCATTAGTATAACTTAAACATTTTTCTAATGAATGATCAATATAAATAACAGGATGAGTTGAAAATTATATATACCTCCAATGAATTAGAATAACAAAATAGGTAATTGTGCATTATTTTATTAGTAGAAATGGATAAAATGTTTTAATACTAAGTCAAAAGATGAATATTATGAACAATAAGATAAAAAATATTGAGAGAAGACAAGAGATGAGAGATTTTCATTCTTCCAAATATCAAATGTATAAGTGTATACAATATGAATCTTTATGTCTCTATTTATAGTGTCATATAGAGGCATATAAAAGGTTATCATAAACATAACATTAACCATTAACATAATGGAGGAGGTTATGAATGTGTAAGGTCACAAGAATAATGATCATGAATGGTGGAGGTCATCTTCATAATGAAGGAAAATAATGAAGACAAGTAGTGAAAGTAATTTCTAAAGTAGTGGACATCCACACTTATTAGTTTTATAACACTCCCCCTTGGATATCTATAGATGATGTCCCTCGTTAAGACCTTACTAGGAAAAAAACCTCTAGAAAAAAATACCTAGTGAAGGAAAAAGAGTATACATATCTTATAATACGTGTTTGTTAGCTGCCTTGTTAAAAACCTTGTCAGGAAAATTCATTGGGGCAAAATCTAGGCTAAGAAAAAAAGAGTGCACCATGTATTTTACTCCCCCTGATGCAAACATCATTTCACTTTTCAAAGACAACGCCTCCAATATTATATGTCTGCTTTCAAATTTTAATATTGATTGTGTTGTTGTGATCAAATCACATTCATGAAGATGTTGTATTTTTGAAATCGTCTTGATGTATTATTTTCTTGTTTCTTGGATATGTTACACCCATGAACTTAGTAAAATAAATTCTTGAAAATCATTTTATATGTGACCTCTTCGTCGTAAGCCATTTGCACATTGAACTTGTTCATAGCAACAACTAATTAGTTGTGGAAACTTTATTTGCATGATATTAAAATTGATAGTAGATAGAATATTCTTTCTGCATTTGCATAACCAACAAGCTTACGACAATATTTGTTAGAAATAATAAATTCATATCAATAATATTTGATTTCACTCACATTCATTCACATAAAAGTAAAATTATATCTTTTCTGCACATTAATAAAAACTATTATCGTATGTATAAAATAACAGAATACATAAGTGCAATAATTGCACTAATATATGATATTTTCTAACCATTTTCATGAGATGAAAATTGATCTTTCTCTATGGTAAGCGATCTCGCAATCATTGGGATATTTAAAGGATTGAATCTCTTTTAAATCCTTAAAGAATTTTTCTATAACATTTATCGTCTAGATAGACATGATAGTCATTCGTTATGTGTATTCAAGATTTTCATACATTTCCAGATTTAAGAAAACCTTATCGCATCCATCATAGGAGAACACATCTCTAAACAATAATGTCATGACTTTGTGAATAACCTTTATGCTTCAAGGCACAAGTCATATTTTATATTTTGCGACTTTACTTTTCGTACAATCACCAATTGGTATCCCACTGGCATTATACCTTAGTCTAAGGACTAATTTCAAAACATCACTTTCAAGTAAAACATAATATACTTGAATTACGTATTTTAGTTGTCCATACTATTCGACAGATTTAAATTCAAGATCCTCATTATCATCTATAATGGTGATTGTTATATTATACCAAAAATACCATTGATGATTATTTGATATAAGTTCTAATAATACATAACTTATCGAGATCTCTTTATTTCATCTTTTTCAGGAACCTGAACCTTTGTCAAAGTCTTATAGAGTGTTATGTCATGATGCTCTTTTAAAGCACTTGCCTCGTTATCAAGATCATTTTGATCATTTGCTCCTATCCTTATTTAAGAAATTTTATATTTGGAATCAATTAGTTTATTACGTTTCAAGTGTATCATAAACTCTGCCCTTCAAGGACTTTTCATTAGAGCACTTGCAACTGAATTATAACATAGGGTCGGCCTGGCAATAAACTTGCAACATTTTGCAAATCATGAATTATCTCTTGAACTTCAAGTTTTTTTTATGAGGATTCAAATAATTCATTTCACACATTTTAGTTATTAATCATATCTCCCCCTAATGTTAGGAAATCTAACATTCACCCCAACCTTATTTAGGGATTCATCTTTGTGTTGGTGGGTATTGCACATTCAAATTTTTAGATGGATTTTAATTGGTTCCTGATCCTGAACCAAAAATATAGGGGAACCTTGTTGGCTTGATGCATACAAATGTTGCTATATTTAAATAAAATCATTTCATATCAAATTTTATTTTTGAGAGATTTGTTCTCATGATCAATAGTTCAGCTATAATTTGAGGCACACAATTTTTTTGTTAAACTAATCAGGATTATCAACTTTTATAGTTTGAATCATGCTCTCAATTTAACAATTTGAGCAAACAACCTTGCAAAAATCAAATTACAAGTTGATAGCAAAGTATATGTGATCAACCATAGATGCATATCATTTCATAATAAATGATCTATATAGCAGGCAAACATGCCCATATTCACCTTGTTATACGTTTCAAAAATTTAGGAGATATAACCATAACCTTAGTCGGTATAGTATTTTATCGTGAGAACAAGCAAAATAGAATTCTTGAAGAACCATTTATTTCTTCAATGTAAAACCTCATGAATTCTTAATTATCTTTGTATCAGATTTGAACCGGATTTGTCAACCAGTCATGCCAAACTTATATATTTCTTGTAAAATTTTTGTTTACTATAGCATGTGATTTCATCACCATGCTCATATTCTTATCAACAAACATAAGAAAAATGGGTAGACTTTTCCATAAAAACTTATAACCCATTTCGATTGTAGTAATATGAAGATATAAAAATTTTTCATAATTTATAGTCTTCAAACAATAATAATTTATTTTCTTGTCAATTTTCTTGAAACTTTAAAAGTTTCTTAGGAGACTTATTACAATTTTAATATCATACATAATTTCATTTCTCCATGTAGTAACACATTAACTTTTCGAAGCTATCAAATACTTGTGCACTACCTCATATTTTTAAATACCATTCGTATGGTGACCATCTCCTTTTAGGGAGAAAATAATTGTCATATAGTCAAAATCATTATATGCAAAATCTCTTTCTTTCTTTACTTTTGCCTTTAATAATTTATTTTTGTAACATCTAGCAAAGTTATTTTGATGTACAATATTTATGCGATCAGTGATAAATTTATTCGATCATACCATAATATTTATTTTGGTCATAGCCTTAACTTTTATAGGCAAGAATCACTTCTTGCTTTTACCCTTCGGTAGATCATGGTAAAACATACTATAACATCAATAACCTTTTAATACCAAATTAAAATTTTTTATTTCTCTCTAACGTTCATAGAGGTGAGTTTTGGTATTTATTCAACCATATATAAGTATAATTTTATTCATAATCTTTTTTCATATTTTGACACATTCACTTTAAAAAATGGCCAAGCATTCACAATGCTTACATGAGTCACATTCTTTTCAATAATTGGACTATAATCATGTGTGCTTCATAATTTATTTTATAAGTTCATTGTCATGCCTTGACATTTATTGTATTTATAGACCCACCTCAACATCACTTTAAAAGGCCAAGTGTATCTTTATTTTTATTCTTTTCTCTTTTGATGGAGGATTCATAAAACTAATCAAATTAGGTTGCACAACAACTATGTGCCCACTACCTTTCATACCAAATTGATGGTGAACAAAAAATTACCTTCAGCTTTTGAAGGACTATTCGAAGAATTCATAGTGTTTTTCTTTTTTTTAAACCACTTGTCTTCTTTTAGACTCACATGCATTGCTACCACATTCATATCAAGGAATGAAGCAAATCAATATGGCGGATTTCATTATTTTTCACCAAAAGTATATTTACATCAGTCATCATTATCATCAAATAGTGCATTGGGACTTTTATCCAACGGCTTTTCAATATAAGACGTTTTAGGCTAAAATTCAGTGCGACTCGAACCTAATATCTTATTATCATAATGCATCGAGACTTTAACCCAATATCTTACCCTTTTGGTGTGATGAAGCTTGAATCTACCGTATTATCTTTTGACCAATAACATAATAGCCCAAAGTTCAGTAGAACTCACCTCCAAATCTTTGAAAAAATATTAGCACTTCATGAAAATATACAATTACATAATATTGAATTGTATATGTCATCTAATAAAAATAATAATGAGCCAATAGGTTAAGGCCATAATAAAAAAATTGATGACTATTGTATTTCAACTTTCACTAATAAGACACTGCTTCTCATTCTATACGTCGTTATTATTAACTATTTTTTTCCACAAAGTATTTTGACAGTGCTTATATGTTATAGATTTTCAAATCATGTATAATGTAAAAATAAATTTTGAGAACAACTTGGTCCTCTTAAAAGTTTATGAGATGTCCCTGCAAACTTCGATAATAAGAAAAATTTGTAGGATTCAAAACATCTTGCACAACATTTTAATTAGTATAACATTTTGTAATAATAACCAAAGAATCCGAAGTATATATAAAAAAAAAATTAAAACTGATATAGAGCAAATAAATAAATAAATATCAAACCATTGTAATGATATTACTGCATAGAACACTAGTCAAATTGAAGTAAAAACAAGTAGGAACATACCTCATTTTCATAATGCAATAACAAAATGAATTTCGTATCAAAACTTGAAGCACAGTGAATATATCATTGACAGAAGCTGAAGAAGTTTTTGAGATGATGAAATAAATTTGGAGCTTCGTGTTGATAATGTGTTTTAATACTAAGTCAAAAGATGATTATTATGAATAATAAAGTAGATCAAAAATATTGAGAGAAGACAAGAGATGAGAGTTTTTTATTCTTTCAAATATCAAATGCATAAGTGTATACAATATGAATCTTTATGCCTCTATTTAGAGTATCATATAGAGTCCCAAAAAAGGTTGTCATAAACATGACATTAACCATTAACATAATGGAGGAGGTTATGGATGTGTAAGGTCACAAGAATAATGGTCATGAATGGTGGCGGTTATCTTCATAATGGAGGGAAATAATTGAGATAGATAGTGAAAGTAATTTCTTGAGTAATGGACATCCACACTTATTAGTTTTATAACATAAAAGAATTTTTAAAAGGAAATGGTAATATCATTTTGATGACTAATGTTGTTGCTGCCTTTCTCATTTGTGATATGTGAGGGTTGGTGTCTCAATATCACAACTCCTCTTAACCTCTTATTAAGAGACTAGGCATTGAAGGGCCCGTGCTACTACGGGCCCAATATATATTATTTTTTGTCTTGATTTATGTGATACAAGTATTTTTTAGATAATCAATCATTAAAATATTTTAATTTTTAATTATTGTTACTTATAGTACTTTTTTTCCTATTCCAATTTAAGTGACACTAATATAAGTTCGACAGTCAATCGAATATTTTATATCCTTTATATTTTTTAAATTGTTAATTATGTCATTTATAATTCTCTTAACATAATTTTTCAATAAGACATTAATACTATCTCAGTCCCAATTTACATGTCTTCTCATTTTTATATAATGCATATTACTTTATGTCTTCCTCTATCCCATCGTAATTTCTGTAGCACTAATATAATTTTGATAGTCAAATAAATATTTTATGTTGACATATCATTTTGTTGTGTATTTTATCTTTTTAAGAAATATTAATTTTGTAATGCTTAGATGACCATAAAAATTAATTAGGGAGGATATAATAAAATCACAATTGAAATAACGAAGCAGACATGTCTTAAATGAATTATAACAACTAACTAGAAGTGATATAACAAGATTACTATAAAAAATACTTGTGAAAAAAATTAAATGAGTCTCATATAAGCCATCAAATTAATTTAAAACATCAAGAGTTAATTTATCATTTTATGTTTAATTTATCCTTTTTATTAAATATTATTAATTTTTTAATATTTAAATGAATTATAATAGTTAATTAAGGCTGATATAGTAAAATTACAATTGAAGTAGCTGAAGAACGTAACAAAAAATATCAAGAGTTAATTTATTATTCTATTTTTATTTTATTTTTTATTAAATATTATTAATTTTTTAATACTTAAATGACTTATACTAATTAATTAGGGATAATATAGTAAAATTATGATTAATTAGGGATAATATATTAAAATTATGATTGAAGCAGCTGAAGTAGGCAGCACAAGCAGGCATGTCAAAGACGTGCCTGCTTATCTGCTCTTATTATTAGTTAGAATTCAGTCCATTCACATATGTATTCAGATATTGCATAAATTTGTGGCAAAATAAATATTACTTTTTGAATATATCATAATAAGAAAAAATTATTTTAAATAAAGCCTCTAATCATATAATAAAAATTTTAAGATAACTAGATTTACTATCTCTATTTAAAAAATTAAGAAATTATAATATTATAATAAAATAATATAAATATATCATTACTGAAGAATTTTCTTAAATATTTAAATCATTTTAGAAAGGTAGTAGAATATATCTTTTACCAAATTCTAATTTGAATCAAAAATATTTCAGAACACCTTCAGTATTAATAAAATTCTCAAGTGAACTGCCTGGAAACCAAATCACCTATCATGGCTGGTTCTAAATTATGGGTAGCAACTATTAGGAAGCTCAAAATGTCAAAACTGCGCAAAAATTATATATATAAAAAAATTGAACAGCCACTACAACTTGAGAAGATTTTCATCTTTATGGATTGAATTTTCAATGAAAAGCTTGATTTTTTGTCGAAAATTCGGTAGAAAGGGGGAGGTTTTTTTTGGGGGGGGGGGGGGGGGGGGTGAGGGTTAGGTATAAAAAATATTTCTTAAGTGGGACCTATCTTGTACTTTTTAAGACTTTGGAGTTGGGTTTGAAGGCTATTGTGACTTTGGTGGTAGGATTATTTTGTATTTATTAAGAGTTTGGTGGTAGGAACTATTTTGTATTATTTAGGACTTAAGTGCAAGAGTTACCAACTTTTAGATTTTAAATGCTGACATCATAAATAATTTTTTTTGTCCAATTAATGCACACTTGTGTCAAAAGCATATTGAGTTTTCAAACTGGTCTATTAGCCAGGTTAGTATCTGAGATGAAGG
>NW_025892101.1:0-9483 GCF_002878395.1 Capsicum annuum | reverse complement strand
AAGTTCATAAGCTACCTTGCCAAAGCGACTGAGAATCCTGAAGGGACCAACATATCAGGGACTGAGTTTCCCTTTCTTGCCGAACCTCTTTACTCCCTTCATGGGAGAGATCTTAAGATAGGCGTAATCATTGACCTCGAATTTGAGATCCTTTCTACGAACATCTACATAAGACTTTTGTTGTCTCTGAGCAGCCTGGAGTCTCACTTTGATCAACTGAACCTTCTCTACGGCATTGAATACCAAGTCAGGACCTATGACTGAGGCCTCAATAACTTCGAACCAACCAATTTGAGATCTACATCTCCTACCATAAAGAGCTTCGAATGGAGCCATTTAAATACTGGAATGATAGCTATTATTGTATGAAAATTCAATCAAAGAAAAATGGTCATCCCAACTACCCTTGAAATCAATTGCACACGCTCTTAGCATATCTTCAAGAGTCTGAATGGTCCTTTATTCTTGACCATCTGTCTGAGGATAAAATGTTGTACTGAGATGAACTTGGGTACCAAGACCTTTTTGGAATGTTTTTCAGAAGTGAGAGGTAAACTGGGTACCTCTGTCTGAGATGATAGATAATAGAACACCGTATAATCTGACCAACTCCCTGATATAGAGTTTGGCATAATCCTCAGTTGAATAAGAAGTACGAACTGGAAGGAAGTGAGCTGACTTGGTCATTCTATCTACAATGACCCAAACTGAATCATGCTGGTGATGAGTGTGAGGAAAACCCATCACGAAGTCCATGTTCACTTCTTCGCACTTCCAAGTAGGAATAGTGAACTCCTACATGGAACCACTAGGTTTCTAATGCTCTATCTTAACCTGCTGACATGTAGAGCACTTAGCCACAAATTCCGCAATATCTCTCTTCATCCTACTCCACTAATAGATCTCCCCAAGTCGATGTACATCTTAGTGGACCCTGGATGAATAGAGTATTGTGCACCATGCGCTTCTGCAAGAATTCGCTGCCTCAAGTCATCTACACCTGGAACACACAAATAACCCTAACAACGAAGAACACTATCTCCCCCTTGGGAGAAAATCTCTACTTTCTGATTCTGAACTGACTCTTTTAGCTTGACAAGGCTAGGATCCCTGCCTTGCTTCTCTTTCACCTTGGAAACTAGAGATGACTCTGAACTACTCTGAACACATACACCACCCTCTGAAGAGTTGACTAAGCGAATGCCTAGACTGGCAAGCTGATGGATCTCTTGAGCTATCTTTTTCTTGCTATCCTCAACATGAGAAATACTACCCATGAAGAGTCTACTGAGAGCGTCGGCCACAACGTTAGCCTTGCCTGAATGGTAAAGAACACTCATGTCATAATCTTTCAAAAAATCTAACCACCTTCTCTGACAAAGATTGAGATCTTTCTAGAAAAGACACACTGGAGAATCTTGTGATCTATGAAGACATCCACATGAACTCTGCATAAATAATGCCTCCAAATCTTTAAGGCAAATATCATGGCTGCTAAATTAAGATCATGAGTCGGATAATTCTTCTCATGGGGCTTTAATTGTCTGGAGGCGTAGGCTATGAACTTACCATGCTGCATGAGGACACAACCTAAACCTACTCTGGATGCATCACAATATACTAAAAACCCATCTGAACCATCTGGAAGAGGTAAGTCAAGTCTTCAATTCCTGAAAACTCTTCTCGCATGAATCTGACCACTGAAACTTGACCTTCTTCTGAGTCAATCTGGACATGGGAGAGCAATAGAAGAAAATCCCTCGACAAACCATCTGTAATAGCCAGCCAGACCCAAGAAACTCCTGATATATGATAGAGATACTGGGCGAGGCCAATTTCTTACTGCTTTGGTTTTCTGAGGATCTTCCCAAATGTCATTACCGAAAATAATATGGCTAAGGAATGATACTGATCTTAGCCAAAACTCACACTTACTAAACTTGGCAAATAACTAATGATCTCTGAGATTCTAAAGAACAATTCTGAGATGGTCTGAATGATCATGCTTTGTGCGGGAATAGACCAGGATATCATCTATGAAGACTATGATGAATATGTACAAATACTGCTTGAACACACAGTTCATCAAGTCCATGAAAATGGATGGATCATTGGTAAGACCAAAGGACATGACTAGAAATTCAAAGTGACCATACCGAGTACGAAAATTTATCTTCGGGATGTCACATTCTCTAACTCTGAGCTGATGGTAGCCTGATCTGAGGTCTATCTTGGAAAAATAACTGGCACCCTAAAGTTGGTCAAACAAGTCATCTATTCTGGGAAGTGGATACCTGCTCTTGACCGTAACTTTGTTGAGCTGGCGGTAATCAATACACATCCTAAGAGAGCCATCTTTCTTGCGTACGAATAAGACTGGTGCACCCCATGGGGATACACTAGGCCTGATGAATCCTTATCTAAGAGATCCTTCAACTGATCTTTTAGTTCCTTAAGTTCTGTTGATGCCATTCTGTATGGCGAAATAGAAATAGGCTGAGTGTCTGGAAGCAGATCAATGTCGAAGTCTATTTCCCTTTTGGGAGGAATGCCTGAAAGGTCTTCAGGAAAGACATCTGAATATTCATTAACCACTGGGACTAATTCCAAGCTAGGAGATTCAGAACTGGAATCCTTAAAATGCACGAGATGATACACACACCTCTTAGAAATTATTTTCCTTTCCCGAAGGTAGGCAAAAAGTTGACCCCTGAATGATGAAGTACTACCCCTCCACTCTATGATAGGTTCATTCGGGAACTGAAATTGAATTATCCTATTTCTGCAGTCGACTATGGTATATCAAGAATGAAGCCAATCCATGTCAAGAATGACATCAAAATCAGTCATCTCTAATTCGACTAAATCTACTAACGTAGATCTCTGAAATATCATAACTAAGCAGTTCCTATATACCCACCGAGATAAAATGGTTTTACCTACTGGGGTAGAGACTAAAAAGGGTTCTGCTAAAATTTCGGGACTGATTTCAAAATCGCCTGCTATGTATGGAGTAACAAAAGACAAAAATACACCTGGGTCTAGCAAAGCATAAACATGAACATGGAAAATCTGTAACATACCAGTAACGACATCACAAGAATTTTCCTGATCTTGTCAGGTATGAAGAGCATAGAGTCTGTTTGGGCGTTGCCCACTAGTAGCACTAGAAGCGGCACCCTGCTAGTTCGGACGCCCGGATTGAGCTGTGGAATGATTCTGCTGACCCTGAGGACCTAGCTGAGGACAGTCTCTAATTCTGTGGCCTGGTTTACCACAACCAAAACAAATGCCACTACCCGCTTTACACATACTATGATGGTGCTTACTGCAAGTCTGACACTGAGGATAAGTGCGGGCACTGTTAATACTGCCCTGAGATTTAGAGCCTAGTGCTCTATCTCTGTTGCCGTCTCTAACTTTTAGCACTGGGGCACTGGCGAAGAAAGGGGATGGAACTACTGACTTAGGACAAAACTACGAACAATTTTCTCCCTCTGATTTGGGCTGAGCAAAACTGAAATTGCCTGATTTTGCTCTCTTGTTCTGCCTCTCCCTAGTCTTAACTTTTTACTCTTCTATTTGCTGGGCCCATGAGTCTGGATAAAGTCATATAACTATTCAGCATCGTAGACCTACACTTATTCACCATGTTATCATTCACCCCTGACACAAACTTGCTCATCTTAGTCCTGCTGTCTGCAACCACATGAGGGGCATACCTGGCTAACTGAGTAAATCTGAGAGAATACTTCTTAACCATCATATTTCCCTGTCTAAGGTTGATGAACTCAAGAACTTTGGCCTCCCTCAGATCTTGGGGAAAGAATCTATCTAAGAAAGTCGTGACAAATTCCTCCCACTCAATAGGAACTGCATCCTCTACCCTCTCAGACTTCCAATGTTTGTACCAAGTATAAACCACATCTTACAATTGGTATGCGGCTAACTCAGCACTCTCAACAGAAGTAACACCCATGATGTCAATGACCTTTTGGACTTGGTCAATGAATTCCTAAGGGTCTTCATCAGACTTAGACCTGAAGAAAGATAGAGGGTTCATTCAGGTGAAATTTTGAATCCTAGCTGTGACTGAGTTGACCACTGGATTGGCCGGAATAACTGGTGGCCGTTCATTCTGGGCAGCCACAGACTGAGTAAGTGTGGTGAATACGGCCCTAAACTTCACATGAGAAACAAATTCGCCCAAAGGATCTTCGAGCTAAGGAGCTGGTTGGTTTCTTCTCTTTGGAGGCATATTCTGAAATAAGAGAAGAATTGATTAGACTGAGAGTTGAACTTGAGATTATGCGCACTAGCACGACATGAATACTGAAAGAAAGGAAACTGTTCCTAAAACATCTCATAGCCTCCTGCACATAAATGTGGCGCGCAACACACCCATGTACAAGACCTTACTAGATGCTGCTTTCAAACTTCCTAGAACTCTATTGAACCTTAGGCTCTGATACCAAGTTTGTAACACCCCGATTTTCTTAATCGGAATGCTACACGGTGCCTATAACCCTAAAGGACCACAAGCTAACCCATGACTAATATCTGTACCTGTACACTACATAATATACATGAAGAATGTGAAAAATATGAACAATAGGCCATAAGGTCCAACTGAATAAAGAATCTATCAAAACATAACATCCATGTGGGGTAACGAATACCCAAAACAACTGAATCTAAATCAAAATTGAATACAAATCTGAACTAAATCTGAAAGCCTTTAAGTACTGTCTGAAAAGAGATGAAGGAACATGTCTCCAACTAACTCTGTAAAATTGAAAGCTAACTGAGATAATAAATTAATTAAATCATATTGTCCTCAAATAAAGAGGACTCACTGCAACTCTGTATACTACTGCTACTGCAGATCTGGAGCTCGTGTCTCTGGACCTATGGTGTAACATGAAAAGAAAGCATTATAGCGCAAATGCGTTAGTACATGGGGATGTACTGAGTATACGAGTGAGGTAGGCTAAATGCAAAAGGTTTACATGCATGAGCAATGCTAACTGACTAACTGATATGAACGTAAGAATGCAAACATGCATGCATAATAACTGAGATCGTGGATGTGTGATAGCTAAATATGTATGCTAATACATGGTTTATTGATAACTAATCATTAATGATACTATAGTTCTGATAACATGGGTGACTGTATCTGACAGTCCTGAATCTTATGGAACTATTTGAGTTCCATACTGTAATTAAATTGACTGTATCTGACAGTCCTGATATACTGAAATCTGAAGAACTATCTAAGTTCTTTTACTAATACTGATGCTGAAACTGTGGGAGGTAGTTGTTTATTCGACATGCCCCATATGTGCAATTATGGCTTAGCTGGGGTCCAATCTTTGCCCTAACTGGAAGGTTGTCAATACCGCATCACTGGTAAGGACAACGTGTGAGCAACCCTCATATAACAAGTAACTCTAGTGAGAACGGTGGGAACCCTCATATAACAGGTTAAGCCACCTCATCTACCCTCATATAACAGGCTGTGATGTCTCAACCTATGCTGGCTACATAGTTCTGGAATGCAAGGATGACTGCTAAGAATCATACCCTCATATAACATGTGCGTTCCCATCCTTGGGTTCGCTCGGTGCTAAATTTTACTCCCATCTGAAGAGACTAAACATGATTAACTGACTGTACGTAGACTGAACTTACTGAATTCCGTTAACTGACGGAATACTTCTGATATCCGATAACTAACTGAGATCATGAGGTTTTCCTGAGTCACATGACTGACTGATTTCTATTGATTCATGGCTTGATTTTATAGATCATGAAACATAACAAGGCTCTTGGCACATAGCTATATTTTTCGGGTACAAGTACCCCGAGGACTCGATGGAAGGAAACTGACGCACATGACTAACTTGAGTACGTGACCAACATCAACAATCCATAATATCATAACTTGGGAAATTCCATGAAGTGCATGGACATCATACATTTTGTACATAAGTAGGATTTGCAAGTAAGCATGGCATAATCTCGTAAGACTAGTTCATGAATATCCCAACAACATTTACAAAACACAATATCAACATGAAAATCATTGGAACATAAGGGCATATCATGAATCCTTCACTTAGTCACAATTTAGCTATATTGCATGATTTCTAGTTCCTTAGGCATTTTATCAAACACCTTGCATGCACTCTTTTAAGGCATAGGTATATTTATCAATTCGACCATCTTAATCCATCCAAAATTTATGGGTTTCAACTAACCTATTCACATGCTTTATGAAAACACATCAAGATACAACCTTGAATCCAAACAATAATCATCAACAAGAATATAGTCATAATACGACAAGGAAATCACAATTTATAATTTAAAACATGATTCTTGAGCTCCATGGATGAGCACTACGCATACCTTAGTGAATGAATCTTGAAAGAGATCTAATGTTTGTGAAGGTTCTTGAAGAATTCCTTAGGCTTGCTCTTGAGAAGATGATCTTGAGAGAAAACCCTAATCTTGTGGTTGAGAGTGTATGAGAGAGCTTTTTGAGATGTTTAACTAAAGAGAATGGAAGATAATACGCTCCTTGAGGGTTATAAGTCGTCGGAAGTGAAGGGAAAAGACCAAAATACCCTTACTAAAACGTCCCTCAATTGCTGGGAAAAATAGATGACAACATTCGTGACAAGCCGTCATACTGGTGATAGGTCGTCACGAATTGTCGTCACAAAAAGGTGAAATCTTGATTTTCTGGTTAAGGTTGATGACATTGGTGATAGGCCGTCACGGGCGTGACAGCTTGTCACAAAATGCCATAAATGGGGGTGAAAATCTACCCATGGCTGACGACATTGGTGATAGGCCGTCACGGGCGTGACGGCTTGTCACGAATGTCGTCACTCAGTTTTCCAGCCTGACATGACGGAGTAAAATGGGCATAACTCCTTGCTCCGATATCGAATTTAGGCGAAATTGATATCGTTGGAAGCTCATTCAATTATCTATCTGTTTGTGGGTCATGAGCTCATAGATTCATAGCATAACGAGAGATATGCTCATTTGAAGCTGACTATACCAATATCCTTCTCAAGAATTCAATCGGTAAGAAAATGTTTTGATTCTTCTTTTAGCTAGGACACTTTTGAGGCCTTAATATGCATAAACCTTGATCATAGCACTACCAAATCACTAAAATTTATTACTCATGAGTTCGAAGCATAATCCTAAAAATGTCTGAACTTTTGGGGTATTACATACCATCATATTTTTCAACTTTTTCTTGAAGAGAGATAGGTTCATTGTCGATCATGGAAGAGTTATCTACTTTATTTGGGTTCTTCTCAGTTAACACATAAGAAACGTTGAGAAGACTTAAGTAGAAAAGCATTTTACTCTTCCACCTCTTGAAGTGAGTATCGTTGAATCGGAATGGCTTGTTTAGATCTCCCCTCTTGACAGCTGCGGATTTTTCAGTTGTTGCCATTGAATGTCCTTAAAATTGTTGGTGAAATTACAATAAACTTACAATTGAAAATTACAAGTGAAGAAAATAAAAAAGACTATTTTCTTCTTATTCGGCTGAGGCGCGGATATCTCGCTCTCTTTAAGGAGATTCAAGCCCACTGCAGCAAATGTTTCACCGATCCAGCAGTAATCTTCTTGACTTGTCCCCTCCAAGATATAACAGTATTCTTACAACAACTCTTGATAAGAGTTGAGTTCAAAGCTCCACAAAAAGAACACCTCCCTTCAACTAGCAAACTCTTTTTTTTTACTATCTTTTTTTGTGAACTCTCTATTATCTTATGTATATATTTTTTCAAAAACATGCAAGACTATCTCCATTTATAGGTGAGAAATTTTCCATGCAATGAATAGGAAGAATAAAATATGTTAGTAAAGGAGGAAAATCAATGGTCTTTAGGTTACAAGAGTAATGAAGAGAATATTAATGGTAGAAGTTACATGAGTTATAAGAAACTTATTTCCATATTAATTCCTACCACTAACTTGCAAAATAATTGTCGTAAAACACAAGTTAAGTGGGAGTTATGGAAGCTGAAAACTGATGCCATGAACGTTCATCCTATTAAAGTAAAGAAGAAGTCTAGCAAAGGACATCATGTTAATATGCCATAATATGGCCAATAAACATAACTGCATGATTTGTAACCTCCACCAGCACTTAAGAAAATACAACTTAATGTATAGAAGAAAATGGCATAAATTTGTAGGTAGCTTCCAGTGAACAAAAAAAAAATTAATAATGCATAATAATATTATAAACTTAATATTAAAATTGTACGTAACCTTCATAGTATTATACAACACTATACTTGAAAAAAATCATTATACATAACGTATCAACCTTACATAAAAATATAAAATAATATAGTATAAAAGATACTTATACACAAATATGAACTAAATCGAATATAATATTATATCATATATTACATTAAATTATGTCGCGTAAATATTTTTTCTCTCGTACACTAATTTTCCCTTTTCTGTCTTAATGGTAAGAATTAATCACATGCAACGTCATGGTTCAAAAAACCACCTAATTATCTTGTGGCAGAAACAAATTTGACTAGCAACATACTCGGTCTACAAGACCCTTTCTCCTTCATTTTCGAACAATATGGTCATCCTCAGCCTTTCGTTCTTTCTGTTTTCCCTATGAATCGTTTTTTTCCTTCCATTCATTCCCCGCCATGCTCGATGCTACGTCCCTGTAAATGCCACAGTCATCACTCTATTCAAATCATTCTTTAGCTGCGGAGTATTTCTCCAAATAATAATCTGAGAAGTACTGACAATAAAGAATCTAATTGAAAAAAAAAAAAAAAAAAAACTCAAAAAAACAAAAACTAACCAAATCAACAAATCAAATCAATTTAAGATGGCACGTCAATTTGTTGTTTTGGCTCTTGTTTTCGTTGTCGTTGTTGCAGGGCTAACAAATGCAACTGCAGATTCCATTTCCATTACACCTTCTGCATCAAGCCCTATCGCTGATGGTGATGCTGATTATGATTCAGATATATCTCCACCAGCACCAGCAAGTGAAGCAAGTTCACCATCTGGAGCTCCTACTTCATCCTCTATTTCTGCAGCACCAGCTGGTTCACCACGTGCTGCTAATGGCCCTACTGCCGCTGGTCCAGGGGTCTCAGCTGCTGCCGCTGATGACTACTACTAAAACAACCTAATTGATCCCTCAGCATTCCGAATTTTTGTTATAATATGCACACATTGGTGTCGATTAATAGTTGAATGTGTTTTTTTTTTTTCGTTAGAGCGATTCTTTTTCCATTTCATTGTGAAATTCTCCAAAAGTTAGTTACATTAATAAAAAGCCATTCAGATGAATGTTTTTGATTAATTTCAGGATATGCCTACTTCAATTTTAGTTCCAATTTTTTCATCACGACCATGAAGTTTACAGAGGGAGTATCAATATAAAGATACGGGAAAAGG
>NW_025892100.1:0-1151 GCF_002878395.1 Capsicum annuum | reverse complement strand
AGGAAGGGGTGCTCCTAGGTGTATGTAGGGGTTGTGTTTGTTCACAAGAAAGGATTCCTCGTCAAGTAAGTTTGCGGGTGTGGACACACTTACACGAATTCGGGTAATTGCTACAAAGGAGAAAGAGAAAGGAAACTATACCCGACCAGGGATGGACATAAACTCATAAGCTACTAAAGGTAGGGATAATCGTACAGGTCTTATTGTGAAAGAAAAAAGCCACCCCGCCACAGAAGATGGGTCGCTTCCTCTGTCGTCGCCGGGGAGCTCTTGGCGAGGAGACCTTAGGATAAGTTTCTAAAACAAAAGAGATGGGAGGATCGACCCGTTTAGATAATTTCGAAGAAAGATTGTTGGCAGCAGATAGAGAGATTTTTTTCCTCTTCAAAACACAAGAAAATGCGGGCAGGGTAGATCTCGGCAGAGGGTTCGAGAATAGGGTAGGGTCTTGTCCTTAAGATTCAGATAAGAAAAGAGTTCTAAACCTTTATGCTCTGTACAAGTGATGCATACAAGTTCTGGCCAGGATGATTGAGAAAGATTCAACCAATTTGAATCGCTCATATCACAATAGTAGTAGCATAAAGGCCGTAAGTCTATTACTTTCACTCCTCTCTCTCTCTCTGAGAGAGTGATCCGCTGTATGAGTAACCCAACTGTGCCTTATATGTGCTATACAGGCCGTACGTAATCTTTCTTCCCAACGAGCCCTTTTTTTATTTGAAAGAAGGGCATTGCATTCGGTTCAAAAGGCATGGTTTTCAATATGTCTCTAGATAGGGCCCCCACTAGTCTGGCTAGCTAGTGAGCGGTTCTTTTGGGTGGGAAGCTGGCCAAACCCTACGGGCGGGCATCTCCCTCAAATCAAGCACAATTGTTCGACACCACCCGAGAAATAAAAGATTCGTCAGTCTAGGCTGAAAATACATGCATAGATAGTAGTTTAATGCCAAGGCCGATGACGGAAGCTCGGGACGGAGCCGTATGAGGCAGAAGTCTCATGTATAATTCTCTGAGAAGGGAGTGGCTACCTACTGGAGCTTTGACCAAGCATCGCCGGTCAATTCCACTTTGGGGCCACCCTTAACTCTACCATTATTATAGGGGTATGGGGTTCGAGACAAAGAAAGATCAAGGCAGCATATCAGTTG
>NW_025892099.1:0-4118 GCF_002878395.1 Capsicum annuum | reverse complement strand
CGTAGGACATCATACAAAACCATTATGGATCACATGTTATTGAATAACTTTGGAAACTTTTTTAATAGAACAATTGTTCACTTTCATGCCAAAGATATGGTATAGAGTATGCTTTACATACCTGACTTTCAACCTTCAATACTAGTCCCAAATGGACTTCCCGTCTTTTCGGATTACGTATCTACAATAAACATATATAGCAATCTAGTATTAGCGACCAAACATCACAATTCAATTATTTGAATTCACCAAACTAGTGGTTAAGTAGTAAGCCTGAATTACACCATAAAGGGTGTCACTTTAACCCTCTTATACTCCAATTACATTCACATGCTATGCATATTCATACAACATCCTCCAATATCAAGTTTGGATTCATTTTTCCTTCCAACCAATCCATTAAACCAAATTGAGCCATAGACATAAATAATCATCAATTCAACAATATATCACCATATGCACCTTCCATAACTCAATTACCATATCCACCTTCCACAATTCAATACAACCAAACCATGCAAAATAGTCCATAGCCCTATTTTCATCACCTTTCAATAACAACCAATACATATAATCCTCTATCACACATATACATATGGAAAAGAACAAAGGCAAACAATATTCATACCTTAGAATTCACCTCTTGATTATGCAATCCTGTTTGTACAAATAATAGGTGCCGTTCAAAGCTCTCGAGATGACAAACGAAGTTATCGAATTACTTTGGAATTTCTACGGTTGAATCAAAAGTAATTTAAAGGTCAAATTTGGCTAAGGTTTGTCTTTCTCAATGATTGATGATGAAAATGAGTTTTTGAACTCATATACATGTATATATACACATATTCTCGTCCATAATATAATAGGAAATAACCAAAATGCCTTTAAAATTTAAATAATGTCAAATCTGTCCTTTGGTGGACTGTTTTGATAACCTAAAGTAGATCGACCATAAATCTTTTATCCGATATCAGATTTAGGTGAAATTGGTATCTTTGGAAGGATAATTCAAAGGGATTTCATTTTATATAAAGTAGGCCACCCAGTTCGTCCTGTACAAGGAGTTATGATTGTTTGAAGTTGACCCTAAAAATCTATTTTAATAGGCTGAAGTAAAACGAGTATAACTCCTTACTCAGACGTTGGATTTGGATGAAACCAATTGCATTGGAAAGAAGACTCAAAGATATTTCTTTTCATAGGTCTCTTCTCTCTCATTTTATTATATTAAGAGAGTTATGATCGTTCGAAGTTGACCCAAAAATTCGGCTGGCCTCAGTAGTTTGTGTGCAGGAAATTTTCCTGCACATTCACTATTCCCAAATATCCCGGCCACCATTTTATAGTTTCGAATGTGCTCGATTATATTCAAAATCTATCCGTTTTTGGAAATCTTTATATCGTTGGAAAGCTTATTCAATAACCTTCGCATGGAACCATCGACAGGCAAATTTCGGTATAAATAAAATAAAAAAATTAATTTCATATAAATAAGACCAATACACGTACTTGAATATGCCAATATACGTACTTGAATACGGGGTGTTACATGATGGGTTACAAAAGTAGCCGATTATTGTCGTTGAAAAAGTAATTTTTCTTTTTTTGAACTGGTGGTGACACTTAATAGACTGTCGTAGATCATGACCTATGTCCGCTATCGATTATTCTAGTCTACCATAGACTTACACTTGTAGTAGTGCATCGATTGATATCATTATTATGCATAGATTATGTTGATCTATGTACATTTCTATAGACCATCATGTGGATGTAGTTAAAAATGAATAAATAAATTAAAAATAAATTTAAATAGATAATAACATGTTTTGGGGCTGGTGGAAGAGATTAATTAAATATGATATGATTTAAATGGATAATCACATGTTTTAGGGCTGGTGAAAGAAAATAATTTAATAAAAAAAGATTTAAATAGATAATCTTGGAGTGGTGGTGACACTTAATAGACCTTCGTAGATCATGACCTATGTCCTGTTTCATCAAAGAAAATTTGTGAGTTTAAAAACATGGTGGCATGTTTGAGGCTTTAGCTTCCGTGGCAATCACTCTTGCTCTCGTCACATTTAACCTTGCTTCCAACCATTATCATCTGTCACCGACTTGCTGCATCGTTGACCCAAACTCATATTATCAAAAGTGACTTTGACACAAACACAGTATTTCTGTTTTGCCATGCTCCTCAAATAAACCTTTGAACCCTGGTATTTTCATGAGCTCCTAGACTCGTCTGTTAGCAAAACTTTTCTTCATGCCTTATTTTGGCTTACAATCACGTCTTTTTCATGTGTTGGATTTTTGTCTTGCTTTATTCAATTGAAGAAGTTGGAAGCCAATTTTGAAATCTTTTCTAACTTGTTATGACATGGACTCAACTCAGAGACACAAGAAAAATGACAATAATTTTTATTTGATGATAAAAATACCAAAAAATTAAAAATAGAAAAATAAAAAGAAAAGGAAAAAACAATAGGCATCTTTTAAAAAATAAAAAAACGTCAGAAGAAAATTTATTTGGGTGTGGAAGCCGATTCCAGCAATAATAACATGCATTTTGAATTAGACGACCTGATCTACCCACACTACTCATTACAACCCTTATCCACTTATTGAGTTTGAAATGGAATCAATCTTGAATATGCTCACTCTAGATCACAATCCTCCTTCAGCTAGTGTCAGCTCAATGGGTTTTTGCCAACGCCTAACTTATTTTCATCTCTTTCTCAACTTACTGTCGCCTTAGGGTGCGCAAAAGGGTTTTCATCTATTAGACTCTCTCATTTTTACTCATTCATTTTTTATTTTTTTTTGTTTTTGAAAATAATACACCACATACGAAACATCATGCACTCATAACAGCTTAGCCTTGACATTCTCAAAGATTGATCTGAAGGTCTATCGTTGGTTGTAACTTGACTTTTGGAAAAGATTAGAAATAAAATGAGGCATGTGGCTAAAAAATTTACATGACATTGGGTGAAACATACAACTTTTGGAATCGACTCTTTTAAAGAAATAAACTTTGCCCCAGTTTCATTTCATTCTGGGTAATTTAAATTTTCTTTTGGTTGGACCGAACTCCAGAGTAGGGCTGCCTACGTATCTTGTCATAGAAAGAATCAGGTCAAACGTAGTTCAGAAATCTTGTTCTTTTACTTGATTTTTTTTCTTTTTTTCTTTACTATTCTCTCTTTTTCTTCTTTTTATATTGAGAGAGAAAAAGAGAGAGATTTTTTCCGACTCCATTTTTTCTTGACACTTTTCTGACTCTATTTTTTTTTGACACTTTTTTTTTGAATTTTTTTTACAGACTTTATTTTGATTCCAAAAGAGGGATATAAAAGAAATAATGTCACACCCCTTTATTACGTACTTCAAAAATTCAAATGTTTTATTAAGGGTCGAAAAGGGTTTTAATTATTAATGTGACAAAAGATGAAAATTTATTTCGAAAAAGGATTATTTTTAACAATCAAAACTCAGAGTCGCCACTTGGCATAATTCGGTGTGTCAAGTCACCTTTGGAAAATCCTTTTCGAAACTATTTGACTCTTAAACTGGTTTGCGAACAGAGATTCCGGCTAAGGAATTCTGTTGACCGAGGGGAAGGTGTTAGGCACCCCTCGATCCCGTGGTTCAACCACGGTCGCTTGGGTAAAGTGTATCAACTATTTTGGCATTACGCAATGTATAAACCACACAAAAGCACCCAAAATAATCAAATGATAAACAAAACAAAACAATCCAAAATGTAAAGTCCAGTCCAATTATACAGTCTAAAAAAATACGAAAATATAAATCCTAGTCTAAACCAGTTCTAAACTAAGCTCCAATGCCTTACCCGATGCTGCGGGCCTTCATTACGATCATTTTTCGCCAACATGATTGTCGGGGCATTCCCCGGTGAATAAACACAGAAGACATCGGGGCATTCCCCGGCTAAATGAATACATTTGAATTGAATGCGATAAAGTAGAAAACATTCATTCTCACGCACATTCAACCAAACACAATTCCTAAATTTGCCTACTCGAGTCTACATCTGCCTATCCGAATCGACCTATCAAATGAGACTATCGAATTTGACTTAATATTTATTC
>NW_025892098.1:0-4264 GCF_002878395.1 Capsicum annuum | reverse complement strand
CTTTGCCATCGAGGAATCTACTCCTGAAATATTCACTGAGGACCTTTGTCGCAGCATAAAGATTTTGGCCCGAGATGTGCTCTGAACCACATGTGTGATGCTTTTTATGTTTATGAATGACAAATCTGTTATAACTTGTGTACTTCACTGCTCTTAACTACCACACAGTTTGAATTAGCACATTTGTAGAAAAAGACACTGCTCGAATGAATCACTTTTTTTATTCTGAAATCTTTTTTCAAGCAAGAATAAACAAAGTGGTAGATAGTTCATTCTTGTCCTAGAATTAAATTTCAATAAAAAATTCGATCCCGTCGTCTTGAATATTTCCAGACTTTGTCGATTGAGAAGAACTGCACATCGTATTGATCGCATCAATGGGCATAGGTGTTTGATCATCATCTGGACTATTCAAGTCTAGATCATCCAACCTATCATCAAAGATATCTTTTTGTTGTTCTTTTTCTACGTTCTGGTTCTCATTCTCTCTCGTCTTTTCAACCACGTATACCCTTAACACTAACCTAGATGAATCTGTAAGATAAGCATACAACCGAACCTGATTGATTATCTTGAAAGACAATACCCTCTGATTTTCAAAGGAGCTGTGCACGTAGCTAATGATGAGTTCTTTCGATTGACAATTCAGTCCATAATAACTGATGATTAATTTCACAAAATCATCATATGAAATATTACTTTGAAATGTCATATCTATTATCTTTAGAATTTCACCCTCGTTCCAACGCCATACATATCGATTACTCTTCTTGATCCATTGACCATGACAATCCACCCCTATTATTATTGATCCATCCATTAGTGGTACCTAAATAAAGTCATTTGTTAAAAAAAGTTAATAGTGATTTCATAGTTCCTTAAATGAATCCCAACAGATATGTAATCAGTTGCAACAGATTACTTACCTATTGAGATTCATGTTACACTCCTGAACCTGATTTCAACAGATGAGTCCTCTGTTATAACAGGTGAATCATATGTTGCAACAGACTATACATCTGTTAGGATTGATGTTACAGTACTGAGGCACCTTTGAAGCTAATTCCAATAGATGAGTGACATGTTCCAATAGATAATTAACCTATTGCAACAGATGACTTACCGATTGTAACAGACTACGATCTGTTGGAATCGAGGTCAGGTTCTATCGTAATAGGTTACTAATATGTTGCAATATATATTTACCATCTGTTGGAATCGAGTTTGCGTTCTTTTGCAATAGGTTAATAATCTGTTACAACAGATATTACCCTGTTATAACAGATAACATGTCTGTTGGAATCGAGTTCAGGTTCTGTTGCAACAGATTAATAATTTGTTGCAACAGATATTTATCACGTTGCACCAGATAAGTAATCTGTTTAAATAGATAAATTATCTATTGCAACAGATGACCCATCTGTTCAATTCATGTTACGACCTATAGAATCATAAACATGAATCCAACATATAAGTTTTTCGTTGAAATAGATGTCTCATTTGTCGCAACAGATGCTATCTGTTTAAACAGATGGATCTTATATTGGATTCATGATTGGGTTCTATCCATTATTAGAAAAATAGCATAATAGCAGTTACCCAGATAAAAAATTCAATTAAAAATCATAATTTGACTTACCAAAGTCTCCTATAAAGTAATGCCAAAGTGGAAAGTGATGATCGAAATAAAATTTGACCTAAGAAATCGGTCAAATAGCAATAGTAACGGTAACAACAACAACAACAATGATAATGGTCCACAAGAAGAAGATAGAGATGATGATAATAAAGAAAAAGATGATGAATAAAGGAGCAACAATAATAAATAGCAAAAATCGCCAAGAGAGAAAAAATAACAATAGATAAGAAGAGAGAGAAAGACGGTTTTTTCCCTCCGTTCCCCATTTTACTAGGTAAACATTTGAATCAAAGTGTAAATTTAAAACCTTGTGGGATATTCTCAAACTTACCAAACTTTCTTAATCCATAATAAAGTAATTGTCACCTCCACTCAATTATTAAGACTTGTGTCACCTATACCTCATTTTAAAACTCTTTTGTCACCTACAGCCCAAAGCCCCCAGTTTATTACTTGTTTTCATACTTTTCTCACATTGTTGATAAATATCATGCTCCATTAAATAAGGTAACTATCAAATTACAATTATTTCATGCTATCTTTTTTCACATATTCTATAAATCTTATATTTTTTAATCTTTTGTTCAACGTTATTCTTGCGATTTTTCTTTGGAATTTTGTTAATTTTTTATTGTAAGATTGTGGAGTATTAACACAAGATGAAGATATTAAATTTGTTTCTACGCCTATTTAGTCAAAGAAAGCAGTGAGCATAGAAGAGGTAAGATTGAAGCATCGTAATAATCCGAAAAAAATTGCAGAAATTATGAAACAAAAAGGATTGAGAAAAGATTAATCTCCAAATCGCCCAAAATATAAGGATCTGAGAAAAAGAGAAAGTCAAAAGAAATGGAGAATTAAGTAAAATTTCAAGCCTAATTGGTCAAAATTCTTCTAAATATGATTTCAAAGAGATAAAATTGAAGAGATATTTGTATTTATAATTTTATTAGTTATGGGTCATGTGTAGAACATAGGTATTTTTTATATACATATGGTTATTGTGATATATTTTTTTAGAGGGTAACATATAAATATATTTTTAGTATTTTTTAATGTTTATGATATGTATTTGTATTTTTTGGTTTAACTATATGTATATATGCATAGTTGTAGTTGTTACTGTTTAAGATATGCATTTGTGTTTTCTTGTTTTATATGAGTCATCTTTGTATGTCGCAAATACATAAGATATATAATATAGACTATAGTTATGTTTGTCATTGTTTAATATGAATATGATATGTATTTCTTAAATACATATTAGAGTCATATTTGTATTTTTTGTATGGTAATATACATATGGATCAGACATGTATTTTGTAAATACATATGCAGAGTTACATGTATTTTTTTGTAATGTAATATATATAATTATCATACAAATCTGGATATTTTTTTTATATATATATATATGAGTTATATATATATCTCTATATATATATGCAGATATATATATATATGTATATTTTGTACTGTAAATACATATCAGATCTGTTTGACTATATATTTTATATATTCTTTAAACATGCATATGTGATATACATATATATTTTTTCAAAATAAAAGTTAGAGATAGAAGAATAAAAATACGAATAAAAGAAAAAAAAAAAAAAAAAAAAAAAGAAGAAGAAAAAAGAATAGAAAAAGAAAAAGAAAAATATGAGAAAGGAAAAAAAACAAAATGAAAAATAACAAAGAATAAAATGAAAAAAGAAAAAAAAAAAAGAGAAATAGAAGAAAGGAAAAAATGAAAAAGAAAAAGAAATATAATAGAAATAAAAGAATAAAAAAATAAAAAAGATGAAAAAAACTAACAAGAAAAAAAAGTTTAGAGATATAAGAGAGCGAAAAAGAGAATAAAACAACAATGATTCTTTATTTCAAAATTTTGAAATTCAATAATAATCTTTGAGTTTGATTTGAAAAGAAATCTATTAGTTTCTTCTTTAAACGAGAATAGTAATTTATAAAAAAAGAATTTACTGTTTTAAATACCTGAGTAATTATTCATTCTTTAACTCAACTGATTTGAGTAAAAGAAGAAAAATAAATATCGTTTGTATATGTATATATATAGCAAATTTTATCTAAAACATAAAATATATCTTGCTATTGTTCATAATTATTGTTATGAAATATAAAGTAAGAACAACAAAAAAAATAGAGAGAGAAGAGAGGAGACTTCTTTACTAAGGGATAAGAGATTATAAGATTGAGAATACAATGGACAAAACCGCTCTATTTATATGGGGAAATACTCCCAGTTTCTGACTGAAAGACAGATACTTCAAATCCTGATAGATATCAATTAGATCTTGATAGACATTCACTATAATGTAAAAATATATTTATAACACTCCCCCTTGAATGCCTAATTGATAGATAATATGCATTGTTAAAACCTTACTAAAAAAAACCAGTGGGAAAAAATCTAGTGAAGGAAAAAGAGTACACATCTCTAATAATACGCATTTCGGCTGCTTCGTTAAAAACCTTACAAAGAAAATTCAGTGAGACAAAACCTTGAAAGGGAAAAAGAGTAAAACACGTATTTGCTTCCCCTGATGAGAACATCAATGAACTTTTGCATTCCGATCTTGTGCACCATCTTCTTGAAAGTTG
>NW_025892097.1:0-1528 GCF_002878395.1 Capsicum annuum | reverse complement strand
AGGAAGTAGCTATTTGTGAATTTTAATCGTGTTTGACTGAGGAAGTAGCTATGGCATGTATATATTGTCAAAAAACATTACCAGAGAAGGCAGCATGGGGATTGGTCATGGACAGAGGAATCAACAACTATGGCATGCATTGTGAAATAATTTCATTTTTAAGAAGAATGCAATGTTTATTAATTTTAATGTAACAAATTAATATTAAAAATAATTGTGGGAGGAGACTTAGTGCACTTTCCAGTTGCAGTGGGGTTACACCAAGGATTGTTTTTTAGGCTATTCTTATTTTTCTTGGTGATGGATGTTTTGACATGGCAAGTTCGAGGTGAGGTGCCTTAATGTATGTTATTTGCGGATGACGTAGTTTTGATTGGTGAGACTCGAAGAGGAGTTAATGCTACGTTGGAGGTTTGGAGGCAAAACTTTGCAGTTTAAAGAATTTAGGTTGAAGAGGACCAAGACAGAATATTTTAAGTGTAAGTTCAGTGAAGGGACACGTGAAACGAATGTGATAGTGAAGCTTGATACCTAGGTCATTCCAAAGAGAGATAGTTTCAAGTATCTTGGATCTATGATCCAGGAAAATGATGAGATTGACGAGAATGTCACCTACCGTATTGGCACGGAGTAGGTGGAATGGCAGCACCATCCGGAGCGTTGTGTGATAAGAAAGTGCCTACAAAACTTAAAAGGCAAGTTCTATAAGTGGCGGTTAGAACAGACAATGTTGTATGGGGCATAGTGTTGGCCAGCTAAGAACTCTTACATTTAAAAGATGAAGGTGGCAGAGATGAGGATGGTGCGATAAGTGTGGATTTACTAGGATGGATCGGATTAGAAACGAGGTTATACGTGACAAAGCGGGAGTGACTTCGGTAGAAGACAAGATGCGTGAAGCAAGGTTGAGATGGTTTGAGCATGTGATAAGGAGGGACACGGATGCTCTAATGCGGAGGTGGTTGGCTATGGATGGATTCAGGCGAGGTAGAGGTAGATTGATGAAATATTGGAGGGAGGTGCTTTGACATGACATGAAGCGGTTACAGCTTACTATGGAGATGACTCTAGATAAGAAGATGTGGAGGACATGTATTAGGGTAGAAGGTTTGTAGGATGGGGACTAGTAGTTGTAGCATTTCAGGGGTAGTATCTTGTTCTTGGAGTTTTTTTTATGTTGTTCGTGGTTTCGAGTAGATTTTATGGCATTATTCGGTGATAATCTTGTTTCTGACTTTCTATTGTCTGTTGTTTGTTGTTTTTTTACTACCTTCAGTTTTTTATTCTTATATTATGTCTTTTCCTACGTTGTTTAATCTTGAGCTAGGCGTCTATTGGAAACAGTCGCTCTACAGGTAAGGCTACGGTATGTACTGCGTACATTCTACCCTCCCCAAACCCCACTATGTGGGAATATACCGGATATATTGTTGTTGTATTAAACCATGCATAACGAAGCTCTACATAACTAAATCCTACAATACTAATATCTGCATAACTAATACTCCGTCCATTACAAAAAGAATGA
>NW_025892096.1:0-2374 GCF_002878395.1 Capsicum annuum | reverse complement strand
AAAAAGGGGGTAGAGAACAAGGTGGCTGATGCACTCGCTAGAGTGATTGGTGCTGAATTGCTTGCTTTAATTATCTTTCCTACAAACACTGAACTTTTCAATGATATTATGGCTAGTTGGCATACAGATCCAGAGCTCACTCAACTAATTGCTGACTTAGAGGCAAATCCTACATCACACAGACAGTTCACCTGGGAACATGGTCAGTTGAGGAGGAAAGAAAAGCTAGTAATAGATGCTACCCTTAAAAGGTTGTTAACACTGTTCTATTGGAAAAGTTTGAGATCTGATGTAAAGGGCTTCATTCAAAAATGTGATGTTTGTCAGAAAAACAAATCTGATTTAGCAGCTTATCCTGGTTTGTTACAACCTTTACCAATTCTAGAGATGATGTGGTCTCAAATTAGCATGGATTTCATTGATGGTCTTCCCAAATCACACGGTTTTGAAGTAATACTTGTGGTGGTGGACAGATTAAGTAAATATGGTCACTTCATGCCACTCAAGTATCCTTATACTGCTCAATCTGTTGCTAAGGTGTTTTTTGATACTATTGTGAGACAACATGGTCTACCAGATGCCATAACAAGTGATAGAGATGCAGTTTTTCTCAGTTCTTTCTGGCAAGAGCTTTTCAATCTTCAAGGTGTGATGTTGCATACTTCTACTGCATATCATCCCCAGTCTGATAGTCAGACTGAGGTCTTAAATAGACGTCTTGAGAATTATTTGAGATGTTACTGCAATGATGATCCTTCTGCTTGGGTTACTTACTTACCTATGGCTGAATACTGGTATAACACCTGTTTCCACTCAGCTATCCAAACTACACCTTATGAGGTGCTTTACGATAGGCCTCCTCCTCTACATCTACCATACTTGCCAGGTGAATCGGCTTTTGCTGAGGTGGATATTACATTGATTAATAGAGAGCTTAAGTTACAGCTCCTCAAGCACCATTTGCTTCGAGGTCAACATAGAATGAAATAACAAGCTAATGCTCATAGGAGTGATAGAAGTTTTAATGTTGGTGATTGGGTCTATCTTAAAGTGCAACCTTATAGGCAAACCACTATATCTCACTATCCTTCTCATAAGTTGGCTGCCAAATATTATGGGCATTTCAGATCATTAAAAGGGTTGGTCTTGTTGCTTATACACTGTTGCTGCCAAGTTCTGTCAAGATCCATCCAACTGTCCATGCGTCCCTACTCAAAAAATGCTATGCAATACCCTCTACTATCTCTTGTCCTCCTACTGTGGACTTAGCCAACCCCAATTGTCCCCCTCCTTAAGTTGTTTTGCAGAAAAGACTAGTCAAAAAAGGCAATAAAGCGGTGGCACAAGTGTTAGTGAAATGGTCTGATCTACCTGCCGATGTTGCTACTTGGGAGTTTGTTAGTGTGTTGAAGACCAGGTTTCTTTCTTTTGATCCTAGAGGACAAGGATCTTTCTATGGGGGGAAGTATTGTTATCATAATTTGGAGTTCAAGTTAGTGAAAGTCCAAATCAGTTGGTTTTAAAAGTTAGTTAGAAACAGTGAAGCTACAGTAGTCTGTTTCCAGAAGTTAGTTAGGATTGACTAGTTGAGTCTGTTATCAAATAACTGTTTCATTAGATAGCTTTGATTATTTCAGTTAAATCATCAAAAACAACAACAAACCCAGTGTATTCCCACAAAGTGGAGTGTGGGGAGGTAAAGTGTACGCAGTCCATATCGCTACCTCCAAAGAAGTAGAGAGGCTGTTTCCGATAGACCCCCGGCTCAAGATAAGGAATAATAAACAAAAGCGTAATGAAACATGATGCAAGATGGGTGGCATCACATAAAAAGGATTAAGACATAAAAATAAATCAAAGCAGATTTCAGTTACATCATTGTCTATAAATACTCATTGTAATCATCATTTACAGCATATATGAAAATTGCAACTTCTTCATCCTAAAATTCTATTTTCTCTGTTTCTTCTTATCTTCTAAAAAAACACTCTAATTTCTCTTGATTGTATCCTCGGATCTCCATAGATTCCTGAAATCGTGTAACAATCAATTTTTCCTCTGCCATCAAACCTGCGGCAGAAGCAGATCCCACATGTTGCATGCTCATGGGCCCATCTGATTTTGCTCAAACCCTATATATGCATTAAATTGTTCACTAAATATCTATAATTATTTGATTATGAACCCAATTATTATCTTAAATCAACTTGAACCCATAAACTTCAAACCCTAGACGCCATCCTCCTCCAGTTAATTCAATCTTGGACCAATGAAGCTCATATAAAGGGAGATTAACAACAAACTATAGAAGTTAAGAAAAATAATAAATCAATCAATCAACTATGCATCCAATTAATTGGTGTCAATTATATAA
>NW_025892095.1:0-4040 GCF_002878395.1 Capsicum annuum | reverse complement strand
ATTAGGGTTCTTGAATGAAACCCCAGATATTCTTGAGAGAATTGGAAAAGAAAATGATTGAATTAGGGTTTGAATGAGGGTTCCTCATATTTATAGAGGCTCAAAAAAGGTGGGAAATGATTAAAATACCCTTGCAAAAACACCCTTGAATTTCTGGAAAAATATACTTGACGCCATCCGTGACAGGCCATCAGGTCCGTGATAGGCCGTCACGAATGGTCGTCACAAAAGGGATCCAAATTCTTGATTTTCTGCCAAGGGCTGATGACGTTGTCAGAAATATCGTCAGAATGTGACGACGTCATCAAAAAGATCGTCAGAAATGTGATAACCCATCAGAAACATCATCATCATTTTCCAGCTTGACATGCTGGAATAAAATGGGGATAACTCTCGCCGATATCAGATTTAGGTGAAATTTATATCGTTGGAAAGCTAATTCAAAGATATTTCATTTGATATATAGCAAGCCACCCAGTTCTTCATATACAACGAGTTATGGTCGATTGAAGTTGACCTAAATTTTTACGGTTGCTAAAACTTAAACGATAGGAAAGCTTTCAACTCGACCATAAGTTAGGGGACCTCTATGATCTTAATTCATGCTCAAATAGATTCCCACATGATTCAAAGTATTTCATACTTGGGAGTATATTTCTGAAACATTTTGACTCGGATTTTCACTTTACCAAATACGCTCTAAGGTTCAGACTGGAAGAGGATTTTGCAGGGCATTTCATTATCTCCTCCTTCAGAACATTCATCCTTGAATGCCATTTGATAGACTGAGAATACAAATCCATAAAACTTAACTCAAGAAATGGAAATATCTCAGATCAGGACTATGCAACTGGAACGACTGACATATAGAGTTCTCACACTGGGCATGCAGATATAATGCATGGAATACTTGACTGATGATACTCCTGAATTCTCATAATACACATGCATATCTGATGCATGGACTCATAACTAGGATGATCTCATGAATACACGACCGAACACACGCTGACAAGCTGAACTTTTTCTACTGAATATGCATATCTAATGCATGAATGTCCGGCTAAGCTGACTTTTGAAAGCTCGACTGACAATGCAATAATGAATAACAATGCAGTGACAACTAATGCTAATTTCATAAGGAAGATTTGAACATGCATCTAGATAAATCTAATGGCATGCAACATCATAATACTATGGGGTATCTCCCCCTTGGGGTTCTATGTCTCACTACACATACTTTGCTGAAATACTGGGGCGGTGCGCGGGGCACCTACAACTGGGTCATGATTGACCGATCTAGATCTGAAACTTATGCATGACTCATGATAACATATAAGCTCAAAATGGAAGCAAAGGACCTAACAATGCACATCATAAATAAGAAGGGCTCATAACTTACCCAGGTCTATTTCAGGGAATCCTTCTCGATCAAGGCGAGTCTGAAGCGCCTGAAGTCTACCCTTTGAGTCAGCACTCTACATTCTCGCATTCTATGGCCTGATTTACCATGACCAAAACACACATCTCTACTGGCTCTACACATACCTTGGTGGCTCCTGCCACACTCTCCACAATGCGGATGGGTATGAACACCACTAGTAGTACTAGAAGTGGCTTCTTGCTGGCGCGAATCTCTACCCTTCTGAGGTAGTATTCTACACTCTTGAAACTTGTGGCCTAGCCTACCACATCCAAAACACCCCCTTACTGCCAGCTCTACATACACCCCTGTGCTGCCTATCATAATTTTTGCAACACGGGTAGGTAAGAACGCTCTTCCCATAACCTAGTGACTTAGAGCTTGATACTCCCTCTCGACTAGCATTCTTAGGTTTAGGTACCGGTGCCTGGACTAATAGATAAACTGGTGTTGAGGATCTTAGATGGAATTGGGAGCGGTTACTACCCCTTTATCTTCGCATGGAGTTATTGGTTCTAGTCCTCTGATCCATCCTACGCTCTCTCCCTTCATTCTGCTGAGTGTCAGCTAAAAGCCTAGATAGGACAACATTTTGTAAACTATTCTGAGCAGCTATTGCCTGGGGTAAGGTAGTGAATGCAGCTCTAAACTCTGCATGCGACACACCCTCATTCTCAGGATCTACTGGTTGTGAGGGCTGGTCATCTACCCCAAGGAAAAAATCTCTGCGAGGAGACATACTCTGTAATTTGAAGAAACAAGTGGATTAGACTGAGGGACAACTTGAGCTCATGCTCACTCGTACGGTCTGAATACTAAAAGAAGGGAAACTACTCCTCAGAACATCCTGTAGCCTTTTGTACATAAATGTGGCGCGCTACACACCCATGCACAAGAATCTACTAGATGCGGCTTTTCAAACTACCTAGGACACTCTTGAACCTTAGACTCTGATACCAAGCTTGTAACACCCCAAGATCCCATCCCGAGATGTCACACGGTGCTTATGGACTCGAAGGACCACAAGCTAATCCTTTACTGATATCGGTACCTATACACTGCATAATATCTGAAATAGTTATGGAAACTTGCCATAAGGTCCAACACATATATACATATGCAAAACTGAAAATTGAATACTAATACATCTGTTTGAAAAGCCTCTAAACTGTCTGAACTGTGTAGTTGATAGGACAGGTCCCCAACTAACTTTGTCAACTAAAAATAAACAAAATTTGAAACAATAATAGTAAACTGAGATTCGTCCTCGAAAGAAGAGGACTCACTGCTACTGCTGCTGACAGGGACTGAACTGCTGAGGATAATCTGGATCCTGTGCCTCTGAACCTATGGTGTCAAATAATACACCATAGCAAAAATGTGTCAGTATAGGAATGTACCGAGTATGTAGATGAGGTAGGCTAATGCAAGGGCTCATGTATACACAATATCTAAACTGAATAATCATGAAAGATTCTGTATGAGAACACATACATGAATGCACAGAACACGAACACAATCATCGCAACTCTAGATACTGAAACTTGCATACCACTTTACTGTAGACAGAACTCACTACTGACACTGAGATACTGAATCACTGACTCCTCTGATACTGATCACTGAGGATCTAGATGTGCTTACATCAATGACTATACTCTGAGCTTACTGCTTTTGAATGACAGAATTAGAGATCAACTTTGCTAACAGATTATTCTGGAAGCGATTATCAATGATAAGAAGTATGATTATATCTGAATCTAACAACAAGAATATTCAATATAAATCTGATACTATGATCAAGCCTGCCTGGCAGCATATCTCTGAATATGATATCAATCAGTTGTATATGTGACCAAGACTATCTATCGTGTGGTCCATGAATCAACATAACTATTTGAGTTCCTTATAAAGATAGAGGATTGTATCTGACAGTCCTGATTTCTAAAGATTGGTTCTGAAACTGAGATTGAATCTGAAACTAAAATTGTGGGAAGTAGTCACTTAACTGACATGCCCCAACCTACCAAAGGTAGGGTCCAACCTCTACCCCCAGTTGATAGGGTGCCAATACCGTACCATGGGTAAAGACATTATCTTTATGTTCATTATCTTTACGTGACCCTTATCTATCAGGTGCTCAAATGAGAACGGTGGAGCCCTCATCTAACAGGTCAAGCCACCTCATCTACCCTCATCTAATAGTTATGATGTCTCTCATCTACCTTCAACTAGTAAGTATGATGTCTCAACCTACGCTGGCTACTTAGTTCTGGAGCACAAAGACTGCATCTAAGAATCACACCCTCTGCTAGTAGGTGAGTTCTCATCCTTGAGCTCGCTTGATGCTAGTTTCTACTCCCAACTGGAAGACTCTGACTATATTCTTAACTGAGCATAACTGAACTGAATCTGATACTGATCATGTTTCTCAAATGATCTAACTGAGTTACGCTGAGATTACTTAGTTCCATATCTGATGGAAAAGACATCGAATCATAGTATCTGATTAACGATACAGAGCTTGAATAGATTACTCAAATCACTTCTGAAATTAGAATTGAATCACATGAATACTATTAGATCTGACCTGATTACAAGACTAAGGCTAGATTAC
>NW_025892094.1:0-1743 GCF_002878395.1 Capsicum annuum | reverse complement strand
AAAAAAAAAAAGAAATTTGTTAAGGAGAAGGGTAAAATAGAGTCATATAGGTGGATGGAAGGTATTTTAGACCCTAAAGGTATAAGAAGGATATTTTAGGATCATCTTCAATACTTGGAGGATATTTTCGGGCCCTCTCCGTAAAATATGTAATATGAGTTTTTTTCGAATTTTCTATCATTGAAAGTTTTATTTTATTTTTGTATATTCTACTCTAAAATTGACTTTTTAAGCCATTCAATGTATATAATTGTTTAAATTTTAAATTCAAACTAAAAAGTTGCAATTCAAAATTCATATTTCTATTTAAATTCAAATTGAAATAATTGAAATCTTATGGAATATGTTTCCACAATAATGTGCCACTTTAATTTGAATTTGAATACATATTGTTGACATAAAAATAAATTGAATTAAATTTTTGTTTTAAAAAAAAGTGTCGTAAAATAATTTTCAAACTAGAAAATTTTTTTGGTGATGAAACTTGCATTTATATTGTTTCCAGTCTTATAAATAAATTAGATAGATTTTTTAATATTGAAAATTTTAATTGATTTGATTTTGTCTATTTTAAAATTGACGTTTTAACTTATACTACTCATTTTAAGTTCATATAATTTTATATTTTTAATTAATACAAAAATAGTAATGTAAAATTAATATTCTTGTTTAAATTTAAATTGAAATGATCTAATATTGTTAAAGTATGAAATCACCATAATAGAGTATTTTACCATGAATTTGATTCACGTTGTTACTGTAAAGAAAAATGAATTGACTTTTTTTTTTTTTGAATTTTCTATCTTAAAATGTTTTTCAAACTTGAATACTACGGTGATTGACATTCATCATTACAAATATTCTTTTGCAATTCTATATAAATGTATTAAATAAATTTTCTTATATTGACAATTTTAGTTTATTTTAAATTTGACATTCTAATTCATATAGTTCATTTTAAAATTCATATACAATCACGAAAAGAACATATCCAATATAGTCATAAAGTGGAGTTCGAGGAACGAGTAGAGTATATGCATACCTTATTTCTACTTCAATAGTAGAAAAATATTTTAAAATCATATAATTATTGTATTTATAATTCAAACTAAAAAAAAGTATTATAAAATAATCCTCGCTTTAAGTGAATATTATTAAATTAATAGTTTATTGAAATATGAGAGTATATAAAAAAAAAAACTAACAATATCATAGCAAAACAAGTTGAAAAGAAATAAAATATTTAAAATTATTTATGTCACATAAATCATTGATTTTCTCTACTAACATAAAATAAAGCATATATTCTCATTAAATAATTTTCTTTGTTATGTTTTTTTGAAAGATACAATTGTTATATTAGGTAGTTACATAATATTAATAGAATTTGTAAAAAAGAAAGCAAAAAATATGCATTTTAGTATATTAGGACAAGAAAAACAATTTTACGAAAATAAAAAAGGTAAAGAAAAGCAAAAGCCAATTGGCCAAAACAAAAATCAGCCGCCACACAAACCCCAAAATTTCTTCCCATTTGTATCCATCCAAAATCTCCCCCCAAAAAAGAAAAATTGGTCCAAAATTTTAAAACCTATTTTTTCATTAAATAACCCTAATCCCACTTAACAACCACAACACTCCCTTTTCCCTCTCCTCCCTCCATGCTCTGCGTCCCTAACCATTTCTTTTCAAATTTTTATTTGTTTAATATTTTTATGATATATAATTGATTAATATTTAATT
>NW_025892093.1:0-3139 GCF_002878395.1 Capsicum annuum | reverse complement strand
TTGAATTTCTTCTTGTCATTTTGGCTAATAATTTTTTTGTCGACATTTTGTGACATATTGAGGTTCAAGATCCTCACTATCTTTCATGATTTTTATTGCAACATTATATGCAAAGACATAATCCACTACTATTTCAAATTGATTCAAATTAGTTCAAACATCACTTGAATTTATGGATAGTTCCTCATTTTCTTGAGTCTCATGCTCATTGATTCCTTCGGGGATATCAACATTTCTCAAATCTTGAACTTCCATATGAGAATATTTTGTAGTGTCATCTTGACCATTTATTTTTCTTTTTCTAGGATTTTGAACCTTAGAACCCAGTGGTCTACCACGCTTCAAGAAACTTTTAGACTCATTAGATATGACATTAGTGGATGATCCTTTAGGGATATCAATTCAAATTGGGACATTCTCTACAGGAGTATGTGATTGGTTATCCTTTTCAAATCTGTAAATACGTCTGGCATTTGATTTGCAATTTTCTGAAAATGAATAATTTTTTTGTACTTCTTGCTCACAAATAGAAGCACGTGGATCAAGATGAGATAGTGATGATTTTTTCACAAAATTTCTCTTTTGATATCACTATCTTCTCCCCCTAATTTTGGAAAAACTATCTCATCAAACCGACAATCTGCAATCGAGCAGTGAGCATATCTCCCATTAATAGTACAAGATAGCAAATAATGGAGGGCGATTCAAACCCAACATAAATTCCTAATCTTCTTTGGGGGCCCGTTTTAGTGCAATTTGGTGGTGCTATAGGCACATATATAGTGCACCCAAAAATTCTCAGATGAGATATATTAGACTCTTGACTCAAAATCAATTGCAACGAAGAAAATTTATGATAATTTGTCAATCTAAGATGAACAAGTGTTGCAGCATACAAAATTGAATGACCCCAAACAGAAGTGGAAAACTTAGTTTTCATAAGCAATGATCTTGCTATCAACTGCAGACGTTTAATTAATGACTCAGCAAAGCCATTTTGAATGTAAACATTAGCTACAGGATTTTCCACTCTTATCTCAATCGATGAGCAATAGTCATTAAATGCTTAGGATGAAAATTCTGCATCATTATGAAGGAAAATAAACTTAATCTGATTATCAGGAAACTTTGCCCGTAATCATATTATTTGTGCCAATAATTTTGCAAATGTCAAATTGCGAGATGACAATAAGGACACATGAGACCATAAAGAAGAAACATCTATTAAGACCATAAAGTATCTAAATGACCCACTAGGTGGGTGAATGGGTCCACAAATATCTCCATGTATGCATTCCAAGAACACAGGGGTCTAAATCCTAACTTTTGTTGGTGATGTCACTCTCACTATGCTTCACACATGAAATTCTACTGCTTTCAAGGGTCCTCATAATTAGCTTGCCTTGATAACAAGCATTACATGAAAATTCATCATTTGAAATAACATTCAAGTTATTTAATGGATACCCATTTGAATTTTCTATGATTTGTCTCATCATTATAGATCCAGGATATCCCAGATGATCAAACCAAAGTACGAAAATATTGAAATTAGTAAACTTCTTATTTACTATAGAATGTGCCTCAATTGCACAAATCTTTGTCCAATACAGACCAGAAGATAAAGCAAAGAACTTTTCTATAAGCCATGGCTACCTAGATACATTCTTGGTGATACCAAGATATTCAAAATCCATCTCATTAATTGTCTTGATATGATAATTATTTTTACGGATATCTTTAAAACTCAACAAGTTCTCCGAGACTTAGGAGAAAACATAACATTATTTATGATGAGTCTAGCTCCCTTAGGCAAGATTATAATGGCTTTTCTGAAGCCTTCAATTAAATTAGCACTGCCAGAAATTGTAGTAACATTAATCTTACCCATGTTTAGATGAGATAAATATTTCTCGTATTTGAATATTGTATGTGTAGTTCCAAAATCAATCAAACAAATATCTTCACAATTGGATAGCTTATTTTGAGAATTATCTATATCTTAGCCTTCAAATTTGAGACGATAGAGTCTCGTGCTGAGAACATGTTATGAAATATAAAGCAAATAAAAAGAAGAATAGAAAGAGAAGACAGAGTAATTATTATTTCTCTTGAGTGATTTCTTGATGTGGTCTTTTACAATGATGAAAACCCTTCTATTTAAAAGAGAAATTGCTGCTAGTTCCTCTATTTAAAGGAGAAATTGCTGCTAGTTTCTCTAGTACTGATGTGATTATGATGTTTGACATCATGAGCTCAGTTCTATATTTCTAATATACATCAAAGAAAATTGATATGCATTATGAACCTGATATAATAAGTTGTTGATATTATGATATATGAAAAAGTAAAGCGTAACACAAAATTAAATTATCTACTTTTTTTGTTTAAAATAAATTAAATTATCTATAATCATTACATTGGTAGATTTTCATATTATGATTGACATTATAGAAAAAAATTATTTTATGCTAAACTAATAAATATCTATACTATATTAAAAGTGTGAAGGGCATTAGAAATATTTTTTGAACTTTTTGTCTTTCATTAAAAGTCTTTGCTTTAGACAAAATCGTTCTTTTACTATTTTCTTAATACTTAAGATTTGTATATATATTTACGGTAAATCATTTCCTTACTAGAAGTTATCAGAATTAATGACAACTAAATATTTTTTTCATTTGTTTAAAAATTTTAATAAGAATGTAATCAATGATATTGTAAATATTTGGCTTTAAAAATAAGAAAAAATTTTAAATATGGAGAAACTAAAAAGAAAATTAATCGCACTATGAATATGGTTCAAATTGACGCATCTCACTTAGCCTCTAACAACAAGAAAAAAATGTACTGCATGAAAAACCCAAAAGCAATTATCCATCAACCACTTAAAACTTTTGGTGGTAAAATATATATGTATTTACACTAAAATATATGTTTATATTTACATTATCTACAATCTATAATATATTAAAAGACCTTTAGAAAAGTTATTTAAACTTTTTACCCTTCATTAAAAGATTTCGCAATAGACAAAATTGACATCTAGAAAAGTAATTTGAACTTTTTACCCTTTATTAAAAGATTTTGCAATAGAAAAAATTATCTTTTTACTTATTTCCTTTGATTATTAATTAAT
>NW_025892092.1:0-2946 GCF_002878395.1 Capsicum annuum | reverse complement strand
TTATGGTCAAGAACAAGTATCCTCTTCTTAGAATCGATGACTTGTTTCACAAACTTTAGGGTGCCAGTTATTTCTCTAAGATAGACCTCAGATTCGGCTATTGTCAGCTCAGAGTAAAAGATTATGACATCCTAAAAATAGCTTTCTGTAATCGGTATGCGCACTTCAAATTCTTAGTTATGTCTTTTGGTCTTACCAATGCCCTAGCTTCTTTCATGGATTTGATGAACTGTGTGTTCAAGCAGTACTTGGACATGTTCATCATAGTCTTCATAGTTGATATTCTGGTCTATTCCTACAGTGAGCGAGATCATGTAGAATATCTCAAAACAGTACTTCAGATACTCTGAGATTATCAGTTATTCACCAAATTTAGTAAGTTCAAATTTTGACTAAGGCCATTAGCGTTCCTTGGTCACATCATTTCTGGTAATGGAATTAGAGTAGATCCTTAAAAGACCGAAGCAGTAAAAAACTGGACTCGCCCTATCTCTCTATTAGATATCAGGAGTTTCTTGGGTTTGGTTGGCTATTACAGATGATTTGTTAAAGGATTTTCTTCTATTGCATCCCCTATGTCCAGATTGACTCTGAAGAAAGTTAAATTTCAGTGTTCAGATCCTTGTGAGAAGAGTTTTTAGGAGTTGAAGACTCAACTCAACTCTACTCTAGTCTTAGCTTTTCCAGATGGTTCAGATGGGTTCATGGTGTATTGTGATGCATCCAGAGTAGGTTTGGGTTGGGTCCTCATGCAGCATAGTAAGGTCATAGCCTACGCCTCCACACAGCTCAAACCCCATGAGAAGAATTATCCTACTCATGATCTTAAGTTAGCAGATGTAGTATTTGTCTTAAAGATTTAGAGGCATTATTTATATAGTGTTCATGTAGATGTCTTCACAGATCATAAGAGCCTTCAGTATGTCTTTTCTCAAAAAGATCTCAATCTTTGTCAGAGAAGGTGGTTAGAGCTCTTGAAAGATTATGACATGAGTGTCCTCTATCATCTGGGCAAGGCCAACATAGTGGCTGACGTTCATAGTAGACTTTCCATGGGTAGTGTTTCTTATGTTGAAGATAACAAGAAGAAGATAGCTCAGGAAATGCATCATCTTACCAGACTAGGCGTTCTCTTAGTCGATTCTTCAGAGGGTGATGTATGTGTTTAGAGTAGTTCAGAATCATCTCTAGTTTTTGAGGTGAAATAAAATCAAGTTAGAGATCCCAGCCTTATCAAGTTAAAAGTGTCAGTCCAGAATAAAAAAATAGAGGCTTTCTCCCAAGGGAGAGATGGTGTCCTCGGTTTCCAGGGTCGTCTCTGTGTTTCAGGTGTAGATGACTTAAGGCAGTGAATTCTTATAGAAGCGCATGGAGCACGCTACTCTATTCATCCAGGGGCCACAAAGATGTATCGCAACTTGTAGGAGATCTATTAGTGGAGTGGGATGAAGAGAGATATTGCAGAGTTTGTGGCTAAGTTCTCTATATGTCAGCAGGTTAAGATAGAGTATCAGAAGCCTAGTGGTCCTATGTAGGAGTTCTTTATTCCTACTTGGAAGTAGAAGAAGTGAACATGGACTTTGTGACGGGTTTGCCTCAAACTCGTCATCAGCATGATTTAGTCTGGGTCATTATAGATAGAATAACCAAATAAGATCATTTACTTCCAGTTCATACCTCTTATTCAGTCGAGGATTATACCAAACTCTACATCAGAGAGTTGGTCAGATTGCATGGTGTTCCATTGTCTATTATCTCAGATAGAGGTACCCAGTTCACCTCTCATTTTTGGAAAGCATTCTAAAGGGGTCTTGGTACCCAAGATAATCTTATAACAACCTTCGATCCTCAGATAGATGGTCAAGCAAAAAGGACCATTCAGACTATAGAAGATATGCTAAGGGTGTGTACAATTGATTTCAAGGGTAGTTGGGATGACCACTTGCCTTTTATTAAGTTTACATACAACAACAGCTATCATTCCAGTATTAAGATGGATCCATTCAAAGATCTCTATGGTAGGAGATATAGATCTCCAATTGGTTGGTTCGAAGTTAGTGAGGCCTCAGTTATAGGGCCTGACTTGGTATTCGACGTCTTAGAAAAAGTTTAGTTGACTAGAGAAAGACTCTGGGCTGCTCAGAGCCGACAGAAGTCTTATACAGATATTTGTAGAAAAGATCTTGAGTTTGAGATCGGTGATCATTTCTATCTAAAGATCTCTACCATGAAGGGAGGGACGATATTCGGCAATAAGGAAAAGCTCAGTCCCCGATATATCGGTCTCTTCAAGATTCTTAGTCGCTTTGGCAAGGTATCTTATCAGCTCAAATTGCCTTCAGATATAGCCTCAGTTCATCCAGTCTTCTATGTCTCTTTGCTCAAGAAGTGCATAGGTAACCTAGCATTTATAGTCCCTATTCAGAGCATCGATGTTCAAAACATCCTCTCCTATGAGGAGATCCCAATCGAAATCCTAGACTATCAGACTTTGTGCTGTCTTTAACCTTTATCTAATAAATCTCACCTTATCCATAGCTTCAAATACTACATTGGGTCCAATCATAGAAGCTTCATCCACTTCGAACCAACCTACAGGTGATCTATACCTCCTACAATACAAAACCTCAAATGGGGCCATCCGGATGCTAGAGTGATAACTATTATTATAAGAAAACTCTATCAATGGTATATGCTCATCCCAACTACCCTTGAAATTAAGAGCACATGCTCTCAACATATCCTCCAAAGTTTGGATGGTCCTCTCAGCGTGACCATCTATCTAGGGATGAAAAGCGGAACTTAAATGCACTTGGGTACCAAGACCCTTCTAAAAAGATCTCCAAAACTGTGAAATGAACTGAGTACCCCTATTCAAAATGATAGACAAGGGGACTCCATGAAATCTGATCAACTCCCGAATATATAGTCTAGCATAATTCTCAG
>NW_025892091.1:0-36368 GCF_002878395.1 Capsicum annuum | reverse complement strand
CAGAAGTCATATGCAGATATGAGAAGAAGAGCTCTTAAGTTTGAAGTCGATGATTTGGTGTATTTAAAAATTTCACCCATGAAAGGGGTGAAAAGATTTGGAAAGAAAGGAAAGCTGAGTCCCAGATATGTTTGCCCTTATAGAATTTTGAATCGTGTTAGAAAATCAGCTTATGAGATTGAATTGCCCGCAGAGTTGTTAGCTGTCCATCCTGTGTTTCATGTTTCTATGCTCAAGAAACACATTGGAGACTCTATTGTTCTTGATCCATCGGAAGGTTTTGATGTTCAGGATAGCCTTTAATATGATGAAATCCCGGTTGAAATCCTAGATCATCAATTCCGTAGACTGAGGAACAAGGAAGTTCCCCTGGTTAAAGTTCTATGGCGAAATCAATCAGTAGAGGGTGCCACTTGGGAAGCAGAAGCAGATATGTGAGCTACTTACCCTCATCTTTTCTCCACGAGTTCGAATCAAGCTGAAGGTACTATTCCCTTAATTTAGTTTCCTCCGAATCTAATGTATTCAGCTATATGGTTATTCCATCTATGATTCGTGCATTTGGTGAAGTACTCAAAAGTTTAGAGTAAAGTGAACCCTTAGATGTGAGTCATTCCAGCTATACGTCCTCATTTTCTCTTGTTCTTGGCCTATTTGGCAACATTCGAGGATGAATGTGTCCAAGGGGGAGATATTGTAATACCCCGATCGTTTCCTAAGCCTAAATCCATCTTTTGAGTTGATATGTATGACTTCCAAAGTGATTGATGTTTAAACCATGTTGTATTTCTCTAATTTCTACCTTTTGCCATGTAGATCATTGAATAATATTTCCATCGATACCAATTTCATTGAGATCCGACATTGGATGAGGGAGTTATGGCCGTTTTACTAAATAGTGTCGGATCACCCAAGTTTGATAGTCGACCTGGTGGACCGTCAGGTCCCTAGTGGACCGTCAAGTGCCCCGTCAAGCCGAGGCAGTGACTTTTTTCTCAGGCCATCGTACGATGGCCAATTTGGTAGACCATAAAAAAGTTGATGGACCGTCAAGGGGTCCGTCAGGTCGAGACAGAATGTCTCATTTCTGGCCCTCGAGTGACAGCCGACTTGCTGGACCGTCAATTTCTTGACGGACCATCACTTTAACCGTCACGTTGAGGTAGAACATTCCAATTTTGGCGTTTGAGTGACGGATGACTTCGTAGACCGCCAGTCCCTCTGACGGACCTTCAGGTTGACCATCACAGGCCCCGATCAACAAATTTCAGCATTTTCAAAAAGGGCATTTTGGTCATTTCCTCCCCATGTGATCTTATATATATATATATATATCAAAATGGAGAAGAGCCACTTATTTTCCTTTTCCTTTATCTTCCAATCTTCCAAGAATCTCCTAGAAACTAGGGTTTTTACAAGATCCAAAATCCAAATCCTCTTCCAAGAAATTCAAAGAAACTTCCATGAGTTTCTCTCCAAGTTGTTCAAGAACTAAGTTTCTCAAGTCAAAGGCATCAAGAATCTTGGCCTAAAAGTGTGAGAAGAGTTCCAAACAAGTTTCTACATCTTCAAATCAAAATCCAAGGTATGTGGGGTTTGAATAAGAACACTTCTTTCATTCTTGTACCTAAAGATTTACTTTCTATTATTGATTTACATGATTTTGTAAGTGGGTTTACACCCAAATTTCTTTATGTATGATTTATGAGACTTGAGTTGAATAAGCTTGATATTTATGGTTATTTCACCATCATACTTCTTAAATTAAGCATTTATACCATGAGTTGTATATTGTCATTATATATATTGATGATTTCTAAGTAATTTATGATAAGTGTCAAGATTTGTATTTTTCTATGAGAGATTTGACTATTGAACACATATCGATACTTGAGATTGAAAGTCAAGAATGAGTCCGATGATGTTTCCTTGAAGCTTTGGTATTTGAAATGTTTGATAATCAAGGATACTTGATATTGAGAAAGATTGTTTGATTTTGAGTCGAGTTAGGAATCCACAGTCGTATATGATTTACCGATGAGATATATAGTTGTTTTGGTCATCATGATAGACCCATGATTTGATATTGATTAAGGTGGATTTCTTAACACATTCTACGCTGAGTTTGGGAGGAGTATTTAGCACCGAGCGGGCAATTTGGTATTTCCCCAGAACTACGTGCCACCATAGGATTGATGTTGATAATTGTGGGCCAGAGGCCGAGTATAAGATTGTTATAATGAGATTGAGGTTATACTCCCTGTTAAGAGTACGACACCCCTACTAATGTGGGGTTCTCTCCTTAGGAACGTAAAATATTGGACTCTATGCGGCTCACATGGAGTAGTTATGTCAGTTATAAGAAACTCCCAAACCCATAACTATCTAAATACCTTGAGTTATCGAGTCTCTCTAAGTCATGAGTCAAAGCTTTTGGAGTTGAGTTGAATGATTTATGAAGCATGTGTTATTACTGATGATTTATGGAAATAATGTTTTAGATAATTCAAGCGAAGAGAGTTATTACTGTCAGCATGCATGGTTTTCTTATACATTTATGATGTTAATTAAAATGTTGCATCCACCCCCACATACTCAGTACATTCCCAAGTACTGACTCCCTACCCTTTTGTATTCTATATTTCCTTGTGATATAGGTTCAGGTACTCAGTCTCAGCTGCGACTGTGATCTACGAGTACCTTCATCTACATTCCTGCAGTTGGTGAGTCCTCATGGTTCAAGGACCTATGTTCATGATTTTTGTCTTGCTAATTGATGGTTGTTTATTTTTTCATTAAGCATGAGCCAGTTGAGGATTTGTCCCAATGGCTCTTTAGTCTTATGTAGTAGAGGCTTTGTCAGACTAGAGTACCAGCATGTACAGAACCTTGGTATTTTGATTGTACTAGACAGTATTATTTTGTGTCTCAGTATGTTCATGGCATGATTATTACCGCTCGATTATTGTCATGGTGAATTATAGGAGTAAGGACAGGCTCAGAGGGTTAGCTTAAGGCTGTAGGCGGCCTTAAGCACCCTGTGATATCTCGGGATAGGTTCTTGGGGTGTTACACGAACACTCCTATAACTTATTATAACCCTATTTCCCTTAATTTTAAGTCAAATTATCGTTCTTTCTCCTCTCAACTCTCAAGAATAACTCAAGAAGGGTTTACTCTCCAAAAATTCATACTATAAAGGCTGCAATTCAAGCTTTCCTTAAGAAATCAACAAGGCTAGGTATGTTGGGTTTGAACAAGGCTTTACTTTCATCCTTGTACCCAAGAACTTTATTTTTACAAATAATTTTATGTAATGGATAGGGTTCATATACCCACTTTACTTGATTTTGAAACTATGATGCTCTCTTATAAATTAAATTGCTGTTATTCCAAGAATTCATGGATTACTCATGTTTTTACTCATATGTTTGATCTTATGAATCAAATTTTAGCATTCATGACATGAAATACCATAAGTTGGTAAATGTATATGAAATTAGCATGATTCTCTCAGTTTACAAGAAACTCAAACTTATGATTTCGGATTCAATATGAAATTCATAAATGTATTTATGGATATGAAATAGAAACAGAAGCATATTGTGGTTTTAAAACCTATTAGCATATATGCTTATTTTATGGTGAATTTTATATATGTAATAAGCAAAAGTATGATTTTGGGAGTAGTATATTGCACTGAGTGGAGAGGTTTTAGCGTATCGTAGTCCCAAAAACTACGTGCCACCATAGATATTTAGCTTGCCCAAATAGGATAGGACAGTTGATCACATAAATGTGCCTTTATACCCTTGCAAGATATATTGAGTAATTTACATCGGACTCCATGTTTCTCACATGGTGTATGCCGGTTAAGAGAATCTCCTACATAAATATTGATTTTAGTAACTTAGCGTAATGACTCACTGACTTTACTAGATTTTGCTTTATTAGTTATGCTTATGATATTTTAGCTTTCATTTTTATTCATGAACATAGTGCGTCTGTATACACTTGGCATGCATATTTTATTTTATGATATATACAAGTTTTACTTATTGTATTACCCCCATATACTCAGTACATTCATAAGCACTGACTATGTATATGTTTGTGTGGCTATATTGTTTCATAATGTAGGTATCAATTTTGGCTCACAAAATCATGATCAGGCAGTCAGTTCCAGCCACCAGGTGATGCATTATTTTTATTGAGGACTCAAGTCAACTATAGTATAGTATTTTATTTTAAATCATTTGTATTGATCAGGAATAGCTGGGGGTTCTGTCCCGGCTACCTATAGTCAATATTAGTAGAGGCTTCATAGACAATTTATCAAAGTTGATGTATTTAGTTTTAGTTTTCTTTTGTATAATCAGAGTTGTAAAATTTTAATAGCAATGTATCAAAATAGATTATTGAATGATTATGTTTTTTCTCTGTAAGCTTGCCTCTTATACATATTAAATCAGTTGCTCGTGCATTATGTTAGTACCATGGGTTAGCTTGGGATTACTTGTAGTCTTAAGAACCATGCAACATCTAGGGGTAATCTTGAGATATTATAATGATGCTGTACTTGAGGAACCAAGGTTTCCCCCATATCTACTTTGGTGTTATTAGGGTTACGTTATCATATCACGGAAGAAAAGGCCAGTCCGTGGTGGCACGTCTTTCCCTCCTTGATACCAGGTACAATGAATACCAGCATGGCAACTTGGGAACTTCAGAAATCACACTGAACGCCGGGATAGTCTTCGTCACTATATTCCCCAACTTTATTATGTCCCTCTCTAATCTGTATCTGATGGAGGTGTTAAAGATCTAGGTCCAGATACTTGGAGCTCTACAAGCCAAAGATGCCATCTAGGCACTCTTCACTACCAGGTATCTTGGCGCGTTTAGAATCATACTATGGATCTATCCCATCCTAGTGACGGCGATGCTTTATTCTTGAATATAGAATCCACCGACGGAACTACTCGGTGTGTCCAGATCCCAAGGCAGATACCCAGAGATGAACTTGTGAAAGTACTCTAAGATTCACGGGTCACAAACTATGAGAAATTGAGAGACTATCCTCAACCGCTCCAGTCCAAGGAGCCAACCTTTGCCAGAAGGAGTGATAACACCGTCATGATTAGCTTCAACCACTCACACCTAAAACAAACTCCCAAAACTAGCTTCTCAGTCCACATGTATCAACCTTCCAATGATATACTGCTGTTAGACGGCCGAAGGTTGAAAAACGACCTAGGGTTCATATGCTGGCTCATAGACAACTGTATAGAAGAGCATGATTCGATACACCTCTTCAATCATGATGGCATATATACAGTATGGCATAAATGTCCTTTCTACGGACATTGTCTATGGAAGTTGAATTGTATATGCCACCTATGCCAAAGGGCTACCTTGCCCTCCCCACCACAAGCCAAAATCACCAGAACTAAAGAAAACCAACCCAGTACCAAACTATTAATGATATCTCACTTTGGCATCGGTTACTCAGATGACTTTCCGTCAAACAAAACCTTTGAAAAAGATAACACGAGCCACGCTCCAAAGATACCAGCCAAAATTGTTATCCTTCCATTCGAAGAGAAGATACCTTTCAACGACACCAAAGCAACACTCAACTGGCAATCTAGAAGTTCCATGTGCCAAAATAGGATGCTATCCATCATCAACAAGCCGTGAAGAATGTGTCTCACTCTCAGAATAAGTTGGCGAGCAAAGTTGAAGGAATGAACTAAAAAGCAGAACAAGCATCTACTCAGCATGACAGACTTATCCACCAGTTGAAGCTCAGGCTCCAATCCATGTAGTATGATATATGTCTTCCAGGAACTTCGATGTCTCATTTCCTCATCCAGCAACAGAAGGAAATGGCTTCTCTAAAGGAACAAATCAAACAGCTAAGACACGGTTGGTTTCAGCCCTAGAGAACCCATAGCTCATTACTAAAGCCAACCTTGTTCCCCATGTCTCCACATGTATATTCTCATCCAAAAATGAGACATATCTTTCCCACTCCTACTTTGAACTCCCATATGCCGATATCCCCAGATTTTTAAGAAGAAAGGGATTGTGATATTTCCAAGCATGTATGGGATAAGAAAGATGCCACCGCTGCCAAGAGAAAGACCATGGGAATCGAATTTCACACCTTCACCCTCGACGACATAAACATTTCATCCTGGAACCAGTGGATCCAGGACTTCTACACTTGGATGGCAATGAAAAATCTGGCCGACCAAGAGAAATACATGATATTCTCAGAGTTTACATCTAGTTTCTTTGACATACTCAGAGATTGGTGGAACGCTCTTTAGATTTTAGACAAGAACATATATATTACATTCCAGGACTTTGCTTTCAATATCAGGATCCTACATGAGGTATTCTACAGAGATGCAGGCCAAAGGCACGAGAAACTCTTGTAACAGCTTTTTGAGATAAAGTGTCTATCGTTCGACAGAAATACCATCGATATCTACTTCCAGAGGATGGTCTAAATATACTTTAAGTTGGGTGAGGATCCCAACCTGAAGAAAGACTTTGTATCATCACTACCGATGATGCTAGCAAATCACACGATGATAATTATAGAGGAGAAGTTCAAGTCCATAACTGTCCCACAAATAGGCTACATCCGGAAGGCCATCTTCCATGCTCTAGACAGCATATACATCAAGAATACCATACTGAAGCAAATTGTCAAAAAGAATCTAGTCCTCGATCGAGCCTGCAGCAAAGATGACCTTGTCACCAAGTCCGACTGCTTCTGCCCTCGCTGTAAAATGAGCATAAAAAGGCATCTACTATTTAGGAGTTTTAAACTACCAAGGCCTCCTGATGACATAAGTGGGTTTACCCAGCGAATCAGGTACTTCAGACAGAGGAGCCCAGCCAGCTATAAGAAGAAAGATGATGGCTGCTTCATCTGTAGAAAGCCTAGCCACATCACAAGAAACTATCCTCAAGCCAAGAAGTTGAAGGACTATATCCACCTCTTTAAAGAGATATTAGATCACGTGGTAATCTATCTCACTATGAAGGACAATCTCAAATCGGTCTTCTCGCTAGAAGAAGAACTGATGGAGGACACCCTCTTCTCCATAGACATATATGAAGAAACAGGCAACATCTACGTCGATGATCTTTACTTGATATCTATCAACGGAGAAGAGTACCAGAATCAGGCGAGACGAATCCTCATGTTCAACATGACAGGTATACTATTTTTCGAGCTAGAATATTATCCTCCAGATCTGTTCAACTAGTATATGGATCCCTTAGATCCATCCATCCTCTAATAAAGAAGAACCTTCTAAGAGCTTTAAGTGTTTTGAAAATATGGCGGATCCATCCTAAAGCTGTTCAGAGTACATCTATAATATCCCTTCTGCCATGTGTACATAGCACTGACCAATGACTTCCCGCAAGAACTCCTATGGATATTCTGGTATCTGTGCCACAACACTACATTTTCATATGCCTTCAGGCATTTCAATCAAATCCATCCTGCTATGATGCGATTCATGCTGTAGTTCAAGCTACAAGAATACTGGATGATGAATTAAGGATTCCTATGATGCAATAGTCTTCATGCTGCATCACCCTATAGGAATCTTAGGCCACGACGTCCAAGCTCTGCCATAAATTTCACTCTTCTAGAAATTTCCCGTGTCCATACTCTTTCTAGAAAGTGAATACTAAGAAGCCCTGTGCTTTATTTTTTAGCAGAACAGATGCATTTCAAAGGAAATCTAGCCAAAGGAATGAAGAAAATAGAACTATGCAGATGACAGACATCACCACTGGGATGAGGTCCGACAAGCAGCAAAACAATATCAGCCGCAGTACGAGATCACCAGAGATGAAGTCACTGCCTCTATCAAAAGCATACGGTTGAAAGCTTCCCAGTAGGAATGCAAAGATTTATCATTAAGAAAGAGTTACTTCACCAGATCGATGAAGAGAATCTTGGAAGGCCAAGAACGCCTCAGGTAGAAGCACGGAGTAGATTGGTGGATGGAAGAAGGATACGCGAGCTCACCACCATCGGAACCATCCAACACTGCCTGAAGAATGACATCAGATGATATGTGTAACTAAGTTACCCTATCTATCGGGCTACCCTTCCCAGCGGGTTATCCTCTCCAGCGGGTTACCCTTCCTAGTAGGTTACCCTCCTCTCCAAGGAAACCCTTCTTTGTGGGTTACCCTTTCAGATGGGATTTTGAAGCTACTGACTCTGCTAATTCAAGGATAGGGAGCTTATCAACCTACTTACAAAATGCCTGTGAAGCTGCTGATGCACTTGTTTGCAAGTTGCTGACTCACCTGCTTGCACATGTTGTCAAATACCAATAATATAGTTATTTTTGTTTTTAGTTAGCCCCCCAACATGTTAGTAGGGCCCATGTAAATAAAGATAAGGCTTATCTAGTCATAAAATATAATGTTTATCCGTTCCCAAGGATAAGACTTATCCTTATTAACGGATAATGCCTATCCTTTAACTGTAAGGATAGAAAGGTAATATTTTATTTATTATATATTCGTAGCTGGGTTAGCTAGTAAGTTTCCTTCATCTATAAAAGGAAGCCTAGGACTTTAGGTTAGAGTCAACATTCTCTCTACTGAGAATATTCTCTCTACTAAGAAGACTCTCTCTACCGAGAAGACTCTCTCTACCTATAGCATTTACTCTGCTTAGAGAATTCTTTCTACCTAAAAACCTCTTGAATAGTTTTCCTCTACTATCAATGAAAATGTTTGTTGGATAAACTCTCTTGATATTTCTTTCTCTCTTCCAAAGGGATGGGTACTTCAATTTTTTAGGTCAGAGTAGGGGGTAAGGAAATATTATGGCAAAGTCCTAGCTTGTCACAATGGCAACAATGGCACCCCGATGTTACTTTCCATGTTTATGAAATAATGTTGGCTTTGTCCACAGATGTAGAATTCTAAGTACTTTCCATGTATACGAAGTTGGTTTTGTCCATACAACATAGATGTCTAAGTCCTTCCATGTATAAGAAATGAAATTGGCTTAAGTCCATGCCATAGCTTTAAAAAAAGATTCAATATCTGAGAAAGAACACACAGATCTGGAGTTTGCCTTAGTACACCTTTTGTTCTATGGCTGTTTTGAGGGCAACAGTCCAGGGAGAGCCGCCATAAGACCTATTTTAGCCAAATACAGAATAGGTATGTACTAAGAAGACAAGGGATCTCATGTGTTCTAAGACTGGCAAAGTTAAGCCATCCCTCTTTTGGGTTGTGAAGGCTTTGTTACCAAGAAAAACCATACTTGATGTGTAGCTTGTAGTTCCAAAGTCAAGCCATCCTGTTAAGGGTTGTGAAGGCTTTATAGCTTAAAAGAAAATAATCTATACGGATGCATAGCTCAGTCATAGAAAAGCTGTGGCATGTTGATTAAAAGCTTTGATTTCGTATGACATGCCACCAATATGGACGTGAATCACCTGTCATGTTGGAATGGTTAGACTTTGTGTCTATAGTGTTGATGAAAGCTTTGACTTGTTAAGGTATACCGCCTCTATGGTGTTGAAACCTATTGGAAAGTTAGTCTTTATGTCTGTGGTGTTTGACAAAATCTTTGATTTCATTTGGCGTGCCGCCTACATGGTTATGAAACCACCTTTCATGTTTGAAATTTTAAGGTTTGTTGCCTGTCTGCCTGGATTCTCTCTCCCTCTAGTCTTTTCTCCCCCTCTACCTTCCCATCTATTTGGCATGAGATCATCGTGTTTTTTGGATTCGTTAATTGAGGATGTTGATGATCTTCTTCTTCTTCCTCTGGGACGATGTCTTAAAGGACATTATAGGAATTCAGATATTCCTCAACAGGATCTCCATGGGATTGCTGGGGAGTATCATTACTGGCTTCTACTGTATCGAACTCTAAGGTGGCCTATTTTGGAAATTAAGGATCTTTTGTCCAGAAGAGCTCTGGACATATATAGTCACAATTATGGAGACTATGCTCAATAAAATCCCAGTCCTCATCCTGTACTGATTCATGTGAGATCTATAGGTCACAATTTGGGACTATAGCATCCGGTTCTGCAAAAATATCATCTTGTGTTAGAGAGATATCCATTGAGTCCATCATATCAGCAGTATGCAGGGCCTTCATTCTTTTAACTTATCCATTGTCTAAATAGTAGTCTAACATAGCCTCCTTCCTTTTCCATGAGTCTATGGGTAGATCAAATATTGACTTATGTTCTTGGGTTGGACAGATAAGCTCAGAGGTGGGTGAGCTTGATGGCGATATGGAAAAACGGTGGTGTATGCTTTGTGGTAGTGTGGGAAGTGAGGCATATATTGGGATATTTTGTGTATTTGTACTACTGTACCTCAAAAAAGTAATCTATTCTTTAAGTGAGGCCATTTCCCTTTGTTGATGATCAATGAAGGATAGCACAGAGTTGTTTGGAGGATGTGTAGCAGACTATGTAGCCTGTCTCCTTTCTTCTAGGACCTCTATGAGTGTGATACGGCCTGAATCACTGTATTCTTCATCACTACCATTTGGCTAGGTTTTGTTACAATCTGTATAGCTACAGTTGCCAACCCATGGATAGTGTCCCATGAAAGGACATTTGAACCAGTGTATGTTGCATCCCTCATGATTGAACTGTTGGACCCAGTCATTATCTCTCATGATCCCTTCGAATGAGTGGGAGACATATAATGGGTCTGAGCTTTTTTCTTCTGGATATATATCATTAGGGATGACTATTTGAATAGGCAAAGATGTCTGGTGATGAGTCAGTTCAGATAAGGTTCGGAGATGGTGAGAATAGAATCTCAACTTCTTATAACAGTTGACATATACATCTGGAATGATTTTGAGCAGTTCTTCCCTAGACACTTGATTTGATATTTGTAAACCAAGGGTGGTTCGTCTGACCGTATATATGGCTAAGGACAAGGATGTATGGTCACCTAGGATGGAAATAGTGTCTTTGTGGTTTTGCACTTGCCAAGATATTTGGTGGTGTATAGTAGGATACAAGCTAGCCTCTGGTATTTCTGGGATTTGGACTTAGAGTTTATTTCCTCGATTAAGTTTGGATCAAAAAGGGATATGGTAAGATCTGGAAATAGAGTTACAACACCATCACAATTAGATTTAACCAGTCACACCTAAAACTGCCTCCCAAAACTACTTTCTCAATCCATATGTAGCAACCTTTCGATGACATCCCACTGTTAGACGGCCAAAGGTGGACAGACTACCCAGGGTTCATGCGCTAGTTCATAGATAGCTATATGGTAGAGCATGATTGGATGCACCACTTCAATCATGACAGCCTATATACAGTATGGCGTAAATGTCCTTTCTCCAGACATTGTCTATGGAAGTCGAATTCCAGATATCACCTATACCAAAGGTTTACCTCACCCTCCCCACCACAAGATAAAATCACCAGAACCAAAGAAAACCAGCCCAGTGCCAAACTATTCATGATATCTCACTCTGGCACCGATTAATCAGATGATTTCCAATCAAACAAACCCTTTGAAAAGGATAACACAAGCGACGCTCCAAAGATACTAGCGAAAACTGTTATCCTATCATATAGAGAGAAGATGCCCCTCAGCGACACCGAAGCAACACTCAACTGGCAATCTAAAAATTCCATGTGCAAAAATAGGATGCTATCCAGCATCAACCAGGATGTGAAGACTGTTGCTCACTCTCAGAATAAGTTGGCAAGCAAAGTTAAAGGAATGAATAAGAGAGCAGAACAAACATCAAATCAGCATGATAGACTTATCCACCAGTTGGAGCTCAGGCTCCAATCTATGCAGTAAGATATATGTCCACCAGGCACTTTGATGTCTCATTTCATCGACCAGAAATAGAAGCAAATGGTTTCTCTAAAGGAATAAATCAAACATCTGAGACACGATGGGTTTTAGCCCCAGAGAACCCATAGCTCATTACCAAAGCCAACCTTGTTCCCCATGTCTCCACATGCATACTTTCCACCAAAAATGAGCCACATCTTTCCCACTCCTACTTTAAGCACCCATATGCCGATATCCCTAGATTCTTAAGAAGAAAGGAAGTTTGATATTGCCAACCATATATGGGATAGGACCGATGCCATTGCTGCTAAGAGAAAAGTCGATGAAATTTAGAAGCAGACAAAGAGAAAAATAGAGTCTGACACAGAAAAAGGGACGATGATGATCTCAGACCACGGCATCATATTCCTAGATGACAATATGATAATCCACAAGCCAAATGTGCCATATGATGATAAAGAATGGAACTCCTTGCTAAAAAATGGCCTTCTCAATCATAAGTGGTTGCTGTCCAATCGTGATACAAATACTAATTCAAATTAGCTTGTCCTAAATTTGTATGGCTTGAACATCAATGACGATGATGTCCTAGATCCACAAGCCACAACACTCCTTGATCTAGTTAAAGAATCTCTAAGGTGCAACGAATAAATCTAGAATGTTGATCCCATTGATCTTGCTTCGAGTAAAGGAGATTCCTCTGATGCAGAGGCATACTCTAATACCGATGATAACTTTCCAGCTGATAGGTACGTGGAGGACAACGAAGAGTCTGTCGATTCACAAAAATATATTGAGGATACTCCTGAGTCCTCAATAGAATCTCTAAAAGAAGAATATCCACCGATATACATGAACCATTCCAAGGAACCATAAGTCTCCGAGGTTATCGATGACCAAGATGGGATGAAGGATGATCCAATCCCAGAAAAAAGGCCAGATCCAGGTACGCCAGCGAGAAAAACTATGGGAACCAGATTTTACACCTTCACCCTCAACGACATAAAGATTTTAGCCTGGCCCCAGTGGATCCAAGACTTACACTTGGATGCCGATGAAAAATCTAACCGAGCGGGAGAAATACAAGATACTCTTGGAGTTCACATCCAAATTCTCTGGCATACTTAGAGAATTATGGAACTCTCTTTGGATTTCAGAAAACAACACATATCTGACATCCCAGTACATTTCCTTCAACATCAGGATCCTGCAAGAGGTATTCTACGGAGATGTAGGCCAGAGGCATGAGAAGCTCTGGTGATAGCTTTTCGATATAAAGTGTCTATCGTTCAACAGAAATGCCATCGATATTTATTTCCAAAGAATGACAAAGATCTACTTTGTGTCGGTTGGGGATCCCAGCTTAAAGCAAGCCTTTGTATCATCACTGCCAACAATGCTAGAAAACCACACGACGTTGATTGTGGAGGAGAAGTTTAAGTCCATAATCGTCCCCAAAATAGGCTACATCTAGTAGGCCATCTTTTAGGCTCTGGACAGCCTATGCATCAAGAGAACTATGCTGAAGCAAATCATCAAAAACAATCCAGTCCTTGATTGACCATGCAGTAAAGATAACCTCGTCACCAAGTTCGACTGCTCCTTCCCTCACCCCAAGATGAGCATGAAAAGGCAACTACTATTTAGGAGGTTCAAACTGCCAAGGCCTTCCGATAATAGGATAGGGTTACCCAGTGAACCAGGTACTTTAAACGGAGGAGCCCATCCAACTACAAGAAGAAAGATGATGGCTGCTTTATCTGTAGAAAGCCTGGACACTTCGCCAGAAGCTGTCCTTAAGCCAAGAAGTCAAAGGACTCCGTCCACCTCTTTGAAGAGATAGCAGATCATATGGGAATCTATTTCAGCATAGAGTATGACTTTGATTCAGTCTTCTCGCTGGAAGAAGAATCAACAGAGGATACCCTCTTCTCCATAGATGTATATAAAGAAGCAGGCGATATCTACGCCAATGATCTTTACCTGATATCCAACAATGGAGAATACTACAGGCATCAGGCTAGTCGAATCCTCATGCTCAGCACAGAATAGATACTATCTTCGGGCTAGCAAATTACCCTTCAGATCTGTTCAACCAGTATATGGATCCCTCTGATCCATCTATTATCTAAGAAAGAAGAACCTTTTACGAGCTTCAAGTGTTCAGAAAGTATAGCGGATTCATCCTGAAGTCGTTCGGAGTACACCCAGAATATCCCTTCTTCCATGTGTTCATAGAATTGGCCAACGACTTCCCGCAACAACTCTTATGGCTATTCTAGTATCTGTGCCACCAACACTACATTCTCATGGAGTTCAAGTGTGATGCCTTCAGGCATTTTGATCGAATCTAACCTGCTCTAAAGAGATTCATGTTGTGGTTCAAGCCGTAAGAATACTAGATTCAATGCTTCAAGAATTCCTATGATGAAATGGTCTTTATGCTGCATCACCCTAAAGAAATATCAGGCCACGATGTCTAAGCTCAACCAAAAATTTCACTTCTCTAGGAATTTCCCATGTCCATACTCTGTCAGAAAGATGAATACTATGAAGCCCAGTGCTTTATTTTTCTAGTAGAACAGATGCATTCCAAAGAAAATATGGCCAAAGGAATGGGGATATTAAAACTATGCAGATGAAGGTCATCCCTATTGGGATGAGGTTCGATGATCAGCAAAACAATATCAGCAGCACTAGGAGATCACCAGAGATGAATTCACTGTCTTCATCAAAAACATACGGCTAAAATCTTCCCTACAGAAATGGGAAGATTTATCATTTCGAAGGAGTTACTTTACCAGATCGATGAAGAGAAGCTTGGAAGGCCAAGAATGCCTCAGGAAGAAGCATAAAGTGGATTGGTGGATGGAAGAAGGATACGTGAGCTCACCGCCGTTGGCACCCTCTAACACTACCTGAAGAATAACGTTAGATGACATGTGCAAGAGAGTTACCCTCTCTATAGGGTTAACCTTCCTAGTAGTTTACTCTCTCTAATGGGTTACCCTTTTTAGTGGGTTACCCTTCTCTCCAAGGAAACCCTCTTTAGTGGGTTACCCTTTCAGATGAGTTTTTAAAGCTGCTAAATTAGCTACTTCAAGGACAACGAGCTTATCCACCCACTTGCAAGATGCCTGTGAAGCTGCTGATTCACATGCTTGCAAGCTGCTAACTCACTTGCTTGCACATGGCAACAACATAGTTTGTTTTGTTTTTAGTTGGCCCACCACATATTAGTAGTTCCCGGTATGAATAAAGATAAGGATTATCTAGTCATAAAAGATAATGCTTATCCCTTCCCAAGGATAAGACTTATTCTTATTAACAGATAATGCCTATCCCTTAGCTATCAGGATAGGAATATAATATTTTATTTCATGTTTATCCATAGCCTAGCTTAGCTAGTAAGCTTCCTTCCTTTATAAAAGAAAGCCTAGGCCTTTAGGTTAGAGGAAATATTCTCTCTACTGGAAAAATTCTCTCTACTTAGAACATTCTCTCTACCTAGAGCATTTGCTCTACTTAGAAGATTCTCTCTACCTAAAAACCTTTAGTATAGTTTCTCCCAATTATCAACAAAAATATTTGTTGGCTAAAATCTCTTGCTCTTGCTTTCTATCTTCCAAAGGGATGTGTAATTCAATCCTTTAGTTCAGAGTAGGGGGTAAGGAAATACTACAGTGAAGTTCTAGCTTGTTGCAATGGCAACAATGGCACCCCGAAGTTAATTTCTATGTTTATGAAATGAAGTTGGGTTTGTCCACATAACATAGATTTCTAAGTACTTTCCATGTATAACGAAGTTGGCTTTGTCCGCACGACATAGATGTCTAAGTACTTTCCATGTATATGAAATGAAATTGGCTTAGTCAATGCCATAGCTTTCTGAAAAAATTTAATAGCTGAGAAAGAACACGCAAATCTGGGGTCTGCCTTAGTACACCTTTTGTTTTGCGACCATTTTGAGAGAAACAGGCTAGGGATAGCCATCGTAAGACCCATTTTAGGCAAATACAAAATAGGTTTGTACTAAGAAGACATGGGATCTCATGTGTTGTAAGACTGGAAAGTCAAGCCATCCCTCTTTTGGATTGTGAAGGTTTTGTTGCCAAGGAAAACCATTCTTGATGTGTAGCTTATAGTTCCAAAGTCAAACCATCTCATTAAGGGTTGTGAAGGCTTTATAGCTAAAAAGCAAACCATCTATATGGATGCGTAGCTCAGTCATAAAAAAGCTATGATGTGTTATTAAAAGCTTTAGTTTCTTATGGCATGCCGCCTATATGGACGTGAATTGCCTATCATGTTGGAAAGGTTAGAATTTGTGTCTATGGTGTTGATGAAAGGTTTGACTTAGTAAGGTATACCTCCTCCATGGTGTTGAAACTTGTTAGAAAGTTAGTCTCTATGTCTGTGGTGTTTGATGAAAGCTTTGATTTTGTATGGCATTCCACCTACATGGTCGTGAAACTGCCTTTCATGTTGTAAAGTTTGGGGTTTGCTGCCTGTCAGCCTGGCTTCTCTCTCTGGCAGTCTTTCGTGCCTCTCTTCCCCACTTCCCCCGTCTATTTGACATTAGTAGAGAGAATTTTCTTTGTAGAGAGAATGTTCTCCGTAGATAGAATGTTGCCTCTAACCTAAAGGCCTAGGCTTCTTTTTTTAGATTAAGAAAGCTTACTAGCTAATCTAAGCTTTGGATAAATATGAAATAAAATATTGCATTCCTACCTTAATAGCTAAGGGATAGGCATTATCCATTAATAAGGATAAGTCTTATCCTTTGGAAAGGATAAGCATTAATTTTCATGACTAGATAAGCCTTATCTTTATTCACACCGGGCTCTACTAATATGTGGGGGGCCAAATAAAAATAAAAAAAAACTATAATGTTGGCATGTGATAGCATATGCGGGCAGGTTCATCAGCAGCTTGCATGCAGGTTCATCAGCAGCTTGCATGCAGGTTCATCAGCAGCTTGCGTGCAGGTTCATCAGCAGCTTCATAGGCATCTTGCAAGCAGGTGAGTAAGATCCTTGTCTTCAAAGTAGCTGAGTCAGCAGCTTTAAAAACCCATCTGAAAGGGTAACCCACTGAGGAGGGTTTCCTTGGAGAGGAGGGTAACCCACTGAAAAAGGTAACTCTCTTGAGAGGGTAACCTATTGGGAAGGGTAACCCACGGGAGAGTGTAACTTTCTTACACATACTATCTGACATCATCTTTCAGGCAGTGTTGGATGGTGCCGGTGGTGGTGAGCTCGCATATCCTTCTTCTATCCACCAGTCTACGCCATGCTTGATGAGTGTGTGCATAAGTTTGATGGCTGACATTGCTTCCTTTTTACCTTTCTCTAGGGAGTGTTTGGAAGAGAATTCCTCCAGCCCTAATAGAAAATCTGCCAAGATGTTCTTCTTTCCCTTGATATGTGTCACTTTGTACTTGTAGGGATAAAACTATTGAGTCCATTGGAGAATTTGTGGATTTGGGATGATCTTTGGGTTTAGCTGGATCATTTTTGGAAAAGCCCGCATATCCATCTCGATCTAAAATTCTGTGTGAATAAGGAAAAAATTAAACTTCTTCATTCCATTCTTTACTGAAACAATTTCCTTGAAAGTTGAATAATAATGTTGTTCTACCTCTTTGAACTTTCCACTTGCATGTCCACATATCTTTCAATGGCATCTTTTTCTTCTAGGAGAACTGCACTTCAATAATCATTGCTGGCGTTGGTCTGCAATATCATCTATCTATATGATGGAATATAGAGTGTCTTGACCTTGCTGGATATTCCCTTTATCCTTCGGACCACATCATCCTGCTCTTTTCCCTAGGCTGGAGCATATTTCTTAAGCATTTTTGTGAGCGGGGAGATATATATAGAGACATCAGGGATGAAGTCTCTCACATAGTTGATTACATCAAGAAATTTCTGGAGCTACTTCAAGGAGAAGGTGGTGTCTGGGAACCTAAGCAGTTCTTGGCATATGTGGGATCCTGAAGTGTAAGACCCATGGGTAAAATGAATTCCTAAGAAATCAATATCAGCTTTTACTAGGGACATCTTCTTTGCTGAGAGCGTAACTCCATGCTGCTTTACTAGGTTGTAGAACTAATGGAGGAGGTGTAGGTGTTCCTCCAAAGTATTGCTGAAGAGTAGTATGTCATTGATATAGACCAATGACGTATGTAGAATAGGCTGGACTATCCTAATCATGTCCTTTTGGAAGAGTGAAGGGGCAGGTTTGACCCCAAATGACTTAACTTTCCACTGATAGTGGTGATCGGGTATATAGAAGGCCATTTTTGCCCTGTCTTCTAGGTGTATGCCTAGCTACCAAAATTTGGATTGGAGGTTAAATTTGGAAAAGTGGGTGCCTTTCGCTAGGTGCGAGAATAGGGTCAGCTTATTTGGAATGGGAAACTTACCATCGAGAAGGATGTGTTTTAGGGGTTGGTAATTTATGACTAGACAAAGCTTTCCCCTTATCTGTTAGGCACTCTTGTAGACATAGAATACTTCACAAGCCCACTGGGAATCTGACGGCTCGATGAGCCCAAATTCTATAAGTTTAGCACACTCCTTCTTTGCAAGCTGAAGATGTTCGAGATTTATACAAGAATGGCTTGCCTTTGTGGGGTTGAATTTCTCACTCTTCTTGAATGGAAGTCTAATGAAGAATTCCTGATTGAGCCACAGGGGAATTGGTCTTCTTGAGGAACTCCCTGTGGGACTCAACACAAGATTCTTCTATCAGCTGCTTCTCTATTTTCTTTACTGGGTCTTCATCAACAATCTGGAATAGCCTCGGTACAATGGAAGATTGCCTGAATCAGCCCATGAAGGTTATACCTTCCATTAGCATAATGAGGCAGTTCTTCAGCTGCCTGTAGGTATGAAAACCAAGGATTAGATCCTTCCTGGTATGTTTAAGCTAAGGAGCTTTGTCCTGTAGAGTACGCCTGGGAAGAATTCAATCATGATTGGCTGCCTCATGATTAGCTTAATTGTGAGGACTTCTCCTTTTGATGTTGTGCCAAATTTTCTGAAGTGAGGAACCCAGTGATCATCGAGGATAATTTTGGGATTTAGTATTGAGGAAGCTACACCGATGTCCATAAGGCGATGAATTAAAGAGGCGTGTCCCAACCTGGTGGATATATCTTAAGTTTGACATGGGGGGTTTCCATCTCAGAGATTATGTTGATTCCTTTTGTGAGCATGTTGATCTCCTCCATCAGTTTTGCAAATCGATTGAATTCCCCTTCATTGTTGGGTGATAAGACCTTCTCCAAGTAGTCATCGATAATAAAGGGTTAAGGTTGGCCGTCAATGAAGAGGGATAGACAGTCCTCAGCCATTCCTGCGTCTACACTACCAGTAGATCTAGGAATGCTTTGTGGATCATGAAGAGCTTTATCTTCGATTGGGGACTTGTTAGCCTCCATGTTTCCTTATAATGATTGAGCCTCCTTTTTTTCTTCTTAAAATTAGGACACGTACTTGCCAGCTGTCCTTTGTTATGGCAAATAAAGCATTTATCCTTTCCTAAATCTTTCTTTTCTGGGGGATGTGGTGTTGCCGCTAGATATCTGCTCTTTATCCAGTGGTTTTTTCTTTCTGGCCCGCCTGTACTATATGTACTTTTTATGCCTTGCTTAACATCTTAAGGATTATGGGGGCTTATATGGTTTGATGTGATCTATGGTAATCATGACTGCAATATCATAAGGCTCCACTGGAAGAATTTAAACTAGATCATAGTTTGAGATTATCATGTTTACCGGATTTATTAACTGAGGATGTTAATAATCTTCTTCTTTCTCTGGGATGATGTCTTTAAGGACATTAGAAGAATTTAGATATTCCTCAATAGGATCTCCATGGGATTGCTGGGGAGTGTTATTCCTGGCTTCTACTGTATTGAACTCTGAGGTGGCCTATTCTGGAAAGTTAGGATCCTTTGTCCAGAAGAACTCTGGATATGTATAGTCACCATTATGGAGTCTATGCTTAATAAAATCCTAGTCCTCATCCTGTAATGGTTCATGTGAGATCTGCAGGTCACCATTTGGGACTATAGCATCCAATTTTGCAAAGATATCATCTTGTGTTGGAGCGATAACCGTTGAGTCCATTATATCGGTAGCATGAAGGGCCTTCATCCTTTTAACTTGTTCGTCGTCTAGATGGCAGTCTAACATGGCCTCCTTCTTTTTCCATGAGCCTATGGGTAGATCTGATATTGGCTTATTTTCTTAGGTTAGACTGAGAAGCTCAGAGATAGGTGAGCTTGATGGAGATATTGAAAAAGGGTGGTGTATGCTTTGTGGTGATGTGGAAAGTGCGGCATATATTGGGATATTTTGTGGTTTTGTACTGCCGTACCTCAACAAAGTAATCTGTTCTTCAAGTGAGGCTATCTCCCTTCATTGATGATCAATGAAGGATAGCACAGAGGTGTTTGGAGAAGGTGTGGTAGACTGAGTAGCCTGTCTCCTTTCTTCTAGCACCTTTATGAGTGTGGTACAGCCTGAATCACTACATTCTTCATCACCACTATTTGGCCAGGTTGTATTGCAATCCGCACAGCTACAGTTGTTGAACCATGGACAGTGTCCTATGAAAGGATATTTGAACCAGTGTACGTTTCATCCCTTATGATTAAACTGTTCGACCCAATCATTATCTTTCATGATCCTTTCGAATGAGTGGGGACATATACTGGGTATGAGCTTTCTTCTTCTGGATATATATCACTTGGGATGACAATTTGAATAGGCAAAGATGTCTGGTGAGGAGTCACTTCAGATAAGGTTCAGAGACGCTGTGAGTAGAATCTTAACTTCTTATAATAGTTGAAACATACATCCGGAGTGATTTTAAGTAGTTCTTTCCTAGACACTTGATTTGATATTTGTACACCAAGGGTGGTTCGTCAGGCTGTATCTATGTCTAAGAATAAGGATGTTTGGTCACCTGGCATGGAAAGAGTGTCTTCGTGATTTTACTCTTGCCAAGCTATTTGGTGGTGTATAGTAGGAGACAAGCTAGCCTCTGGTATGTCCCAGATTTAGACTTAGAGTTTTATTGCTTCAGTTAAGTTTGGATCAGAAAGGGATATGATAAGATCTGGAAATAGAGTTACAACAAGTGTCCCAGCATCCAGGATAACATGTAGAGTACCCAGATTTCAATCTTGGTATTTGCAGAATCTTATTTCAAGGAGAGAAAGTGATGTCTTTAGTGGCATCCTTTTCTTCCATAATACGTCAACGCAACACGAATAGCACCAAAATAGATATGGGTATAACTATGGTTTTTCCAATCTTATGGGAAGTTTTATGTCATTTGTAGAGTGGTGGAATGGTCATCAAGAGTCATAAGGATATCCTGGTCAAGAGTTATGGCAGCAAAGTATTCCTTAACTCCCTCTGACCTATTCTGATGTAGGGAATCAATCTTCATCCATGGATTACATGCTATCTTCACAAAGGTAGAGTAAGGGCTAGGTAGAGGTATATATCTTGTTATGGCTGTAACACCTCTACTTTATAGAGTTGTCATATTTATAAGACAAGGTCTTGTGAGAAGTTGGTAACATGGCTAGCTGAGAAAGGAACTGGTACGGATCGAACAAAGTAGAAGGAACTATAGAGAAAGACATATTTTTGTATTTTTTTGTAGGGATTATAATGACTCAATGTATTTATTCTAAAGATTTATGGAAAAGACTCAACAAACTGAAAATCTGTTTGTGTTTTTGTGGACTGAATCTATATATTTGTGCTAAGGATCTAAGGACAAGACACAAGTAATATTTGTTCTAAAAATCTAAGAAAGTAACTACGACTCGATTATGTACAAGTTGCAGAATACAATAGTTTGAAAAGACTGACTCTGATAATTATAGTAAAATTATGAAACTAATATGTACAAGACTTGAGTTGTAAACTTTGGAAGTAAAGACTACGGGCAGATCTAAGAGTAGTAGTTTGGACAAGTAAAACTAAAAACTAAGAATAAAAATGTAAAGTTGGCTCACGCGTTTGTAATCAGAAGAGGTGAATGCAAACTCCTGCTTCCTCCCGATCCCCAAGAGTGGGGATGGCTCTAATGAACATATCTTGGATCTGATAAACATGTCTATAGAGTGTAACCCACTGGGAAGGGTAACCCACTAGAGAGGGTAACCCGCTGGGAAGGGTAACTCATTTGAGAGGGTCACTTTATTACACATTTTATCTGACGTCCTCTTTCAAGAAATGTTGGATGATACCGGGCTGGTACGCCAGTGTATTCTTCTTCTATCCACCAATCTACTCTGTTCTTTTGCCTGAGGTGTTCTTGGCCTTCCAAGTTTCTCTTCATCGATTTGGAGATGTAGATCTTTCTCTTGGGTGAATCTTTGTATTCCTGCAGAGGAACCTTCATCTGTATGCCCATGGGTTCATCATTTTTGGATTCATACGGTGGCTGGTATTCTATAGTTGCTCATTGGACTTTATTATTTGTGTTGTCCTTTTTCTTTAGAATGCCTCTGTTTTTTAGAGAGTGAAGTATTGTTCTTCATAGCAATCATCCTCAAGAGTGAGAATCAAATTAGGAAATTTCCAGAGTAATAAAATCTTCAACAGCGCTTGGATTTCATGGCCTGTAATTCCTACTAGGTGATACAACCTAAAGGCCGTTGCATCGTAGGAATCTTTAGAGCATCGAATCCAGTATGGCATGAATTCTTTTGGAGCTTGTTGTATTCAATCATGATGCCTAAAGGAATAACACCTGAACTCTATGATAGTATAGTACTGGTGGCATATTTACCAGAACAACCTTAGAAGTCCTTGCTGGGAATCATCGGCAAGTGTGATGAACACATAATAAAAAATATATCCCAGATGTTCTCCGAATGTCTTCAAGATGGATTTACTATGCCAGTTGGATACTTGAAGATTGTTGAATGTCTGTATAGATGGATCTAAAAGATCTATGTATCTGTTGAACAGATCTGGAGAGCAATATGCTATTCCGAAGGATAATATTCCTGATGTGTTAAATGTGAGAGATTGACTGGTCGATTTTTGGTTGTCTTCTTCGGTGTTGGTATTGATGTCTTCTGATTCTGCATGAAAATCTATGAAGAATATAGTTTCCTCCATTGGTTCTTCTTCGAGCAAGAAGACCAATTCAAGGTCATCCTCTTTGTTGAGATAGATATGGATTTCAGCATGATCAACTATTTCTTCAATAAGGTGGACATTTTCTTTTGACTTGTTGAGTTGAGGAAAGTCTTTCACAAAGTGACCAGGCTTTCTGTAGATTAGGCAACTATCATTCTTTTTTTATTGATCTACTGGGGTTCTTCGTCTTAAATGCCTAGTTTGGCTGACTACCTTAGGCTCATTGTCTAGAGGCCTGGGTAGTTTGAATCTCCTGAACCTCAGCATTCACTACGATCCCACCTGATGGCTTGAACAAGGATAGTTGTACTTTATAACAAGATTGTTCCTACCATAATGATAATCAAGAACTAGGTAGTTCTCAATAATCTGATTCAGTATAGATCTCTTCTTGTATAGACTATTCAAGGCCTGGAAAATGGACTGCATGGAGTAGCTCGCATCTTTGCAGAAGGCTTCTAGCAGGATTCTGGTGTTGGTGGAAAAGTCATAGAATATGAGGTAATTGGTTTTCTCCACAACCCCAACCGTATTCCACCAGCATGTAAGGATTTTAGAGAATCTGGATGTGCAGTCTGATAGTATCATGTTCCACCAGCATGTAAGGATTTTAGAGAATCTGGATGTGCAGTCTGATAGTATCATGCATGCTAGATTCTTTATCATCATGAAAGTTCTGAAGTCCTAAGGGAGAAATAGAGTTGAAGTAATGATTTTCTACACCTTTGTTGTTGTTCCTTGCCTCTTTCCTAGGACTAGATCACTTGTCAACTTGTATTTTTCAGAGACTAGTTGAGAGACCACTGGTTTGCTGGAGAATTTCTCCAACAGGAAAGGACACTCCTCCTTAGGTAACTGGATTGATTGCTATAAAGCATCTTCATCGTTCTTGACACATTTAGTAGCACAGAAGTCATTGTTAGCACTAGATAACTGTCTATTAATGAAATATGGCGATTGGCCATTGATGAAGATATCCTCAGATATTTCTTTCTCTACATTAGAAGCAGATCTGTTTTTTGCTTCTGGATAAGGATCATTAAGATTTTCATAGCAATCCATAGTCTGCACTTCTCTCTTTGCCTTTCTGGACTTGGGACATCCTTTTGCAAAGTGTCCTTTGTCATGGCTGATAAAGTATTTTTGGTTGCATAGATCTATCTTTTTGGAGGATTTGTCATCTTTGTTGATCAACAGTTCTTTGTTTATCCTTATCTTTTCAACCCTTTATGTCGTGGCATCTCTTCTTATCTATTCAGCTTCTGAAGGTAAAGTGAATCGCATGGATGAGCAAGGTGAAAAAGGTTGGTTTATTCTCTATGGAGAATATCCATGTAGGAATACGATAGATACTCTGGTATTGGCATGGTCGTATTCCCTTTGGGCTACCATGGCATTTTTTCTCTCCCTTACAAACTTGGTGATGTCGAACTCCTTCTATTCGTCTATGGGAATCGGAGAGAACAATGTTTGTATGGATGAACGAGGCAGGATAGTGTAAAAGGGCTATACTGAACCTCATGTTTTGGGAAATACAATCGTGTTTTGGGTATTTTGGAGTTTAGTGTGATCGTATTTCAGGAAATGGATTTATTCTTCTAACGAGACCATTTTTTTTCATTGTTGGTCTAGAAAATATAGTATCGAGGATCCTATTGGGCATTTTACAAACTGTATTATTTGTAGCCTGGTTTCCAGCGCTCTGATAAGTATGGCATATTGAGAGGCAACTGAAGCAATATTCGATTGGACAATAGATGGTGATTTTGGAGATTGGATTTGGTTAACCTCTTCAGATAGGTAGGTTAACGGGTAAGCATCTGTGTAATTAGGCATAGAGAGGGGCATTAGAAGCATCTCGGATTGAGTAGCTACAACAACTCTTCTTCTGCAGATTCTATAGTTACAATCAGCCTTCCATGGGTAATGCCCTGAGAAAGGGCATTTACACTACACCAGACTACGACCTTCATGATTGAAGTTCTTTATCTAATCATGCTGTCTCATAAAGCCAGTGAGGAACTTAAGGATGGTATATGGGTCTTATACATCCAAAAGATCATCACTTGGGTTGTACATGGGGATGTAAAAGGTAGTTTCGGGTGGCCTTTTGAGAGAGTGGTGGTTGGAATCAGTAGTGGACTTGAGAGGTTGAGGATAGACTCTTAACTTCTTATATTTAGTGACCCATAAAGATGGGATAATACAGACCAGTTCATCTCTAGATATGTTTCTCAGAATCTTGTTACACTGTGGTTTTATCTGTTGCATTGATAGTCAAGCATAGAGAGTTCTTTCCATTTGAAGGAAGTAGGTTCATGTTATGGTTCTGAACATGCTAGGCTAACTGACAGTGAAGAGTTGCCTAATCAGCATCTCTGTCCTGCCGAGCATCGAGAATCTGGACCTGGACCTTCAATGTCTTCATTAGATGTGAATCATCTAACGGTATGTTGAAGTCGGGGAAAATGGTGACAAAGACTATGCCATCATCCAGAAGAATCTTCAATGTACTCAAATTCACATGTTGGTACTTATTGAATCTAGTATTAAGAAGAGAAAGATGCGCCACAACTGGTGGCCTTTTTTCCCCTGATATGTCAAACCAATTCATAGAGAACCAATATGGAGATGATCAAATCCAAGTCTTTTCCATTGTTGTGGAAAGTTCTCTGACATCTATAGTGATATGAACTGTACCTCTGGAGTTCCCAGAATAGGAACCTGAACAAGTGGTGTAGCATCAACATATTCCTTGACTCTCTTTGCCTTTTCTTGGACCATTGAGTGGATCTTCATCAAGGGATTATATATCTTTGTAGCAACAGCTGAATACGGATTCTTTAAATGTATGGTACATATCCGTTGGTGTGATGGTAACACCTCTACCTCATAGACAAATTCAAGTTTTCATGACAACGTATCAGTAGGAAAGGTTGACATGTTTATCAGTAGCAGAGCACCTTTCATTGCGTATACTTCAAGGTAGTTGAATTCTCTTGAGAGGAACTACCCCATACATAACTTTGAGTTGGCAATGGTGGTATTTTCATTAAAGATTTAGGGACACTAACTTTATGATGTCAAATGTGAGGTCTTCACAGACCACTGTAGCCTACAACACACATTTACTCAAAGTGATTTAAATCAAAGATCAAAGAGATAGATGGGATTATAAAAGGATTATAAAGTAACTATATAGTATAATCCCGATAAGGCCAATGTGGTGGTAGATGAATTCAGCCTAAAAAGCTATAAGTATGAGTAGTATATCATCCTTGAGGGTGTCCAAGAGACCTTTATCTAGAGAGTTCAAACTCTAGTATCTCTGAGTATGTAGTTTGAGGTCTCAGACAGTGGTGTTTGTTGGCTAGTCTGGAGGTAACGTCAACAATTGTAGCAGATTAAGGCCAAAATATTCAAGGATAAGGAACTAAATGCACTTTATAATAAAGTGGTGTGCGTGGAAGTTGTGTATGCCACTCTTATGGTAGGTGGGGTATTATGGTTTAAGGGAAGATTATGTGTCCCTCGGGCTAGTTTGATTTATGGTATACTTTCAGAGGCCCATGTTTTGCATTATTCTATTTATTCGGGAACAATAAAGATGTACCATGATTTGAGGCAACTTTATTGGTGGCTCAGAATGAAAAGAGACATAGTGAATTATGTGCCAAAGTGTCAAAATTATCAGTGAGTGAAGCATGAATACCAAAGGCCTGCAAATTTGCTTCAGAGGATACCTATACCTATGTGGAAATGGGAGCACATTTCTATGGATTTTGCAGTAGGTCTTCTTGAGACTTGTGGGAAATATGACTCTACTTGGGTAATAGTGGATCGACTAAGAACATCATCTTACTTCTTATCGATTTGGTTAGACTACAACTCTCAGCAATATGCTAAAATTTATGTTAAGGGGATTGAAAGACTTCATGGGGTGCTACTTACTATCATTTCTAATAGATATACAAAATACATTTCCAAATTTTTGGGAAGGTTGCACGAGGAGTTGGGAACTAAGCTTAAATTTAGCACTACTTTTTATCCTCAAACTAATGGGCAATCAGAGAGGACAATTTAGGTGCTAGAGGACATGTTGAGGGCTTGCGTGATTGATTTTGGTGGTCATTGGGACCAATTTCTTTTGTTTCGTGATTTTTCATACAACAACATTTATCACTTCAACATTGATATGAAACTATTAGAGGTTTTTTATAGAAAGAAGTGTAGATCACTTATTGGGTGGTTTAAGGTTGTCGATGTCAAACCTTTGGGCATTAAGTTGGTAAAAAAGGCTCAAAAGAGTAATGTTTTTTCAGACCAAGTTTTTGGCTGTTCAACGCAGGCATAAAGAGTATGCACACCATATAGTAAGAGACATAGACTTCAAGGTTGGGGAGAAAGTGTTTCTTAAGGTGTCTTTTATAAAGAGGAGTCATGAGTGTTGCATCATAGAGCACACTCAAGTATACATTGTTACCCAAGTAGTAAAGTGGCCTTTAAAATCCAAGTATTGATCCCACAAGGACTTGTTCTCAACAATAATCTAATTCTAGTATTACTACTAAGATTAAACAAGTGCTAATTTTAACTGAGAGAGTTTGATTTGAAACTATGAAATAAATATGAACATAACAATGGTACAAACTTTGGATTGTAAATAATATAAAGAGAGCTTATTGGGTTGAGGCCTTTACTTCACAGTAATGCATAACAATGGTTTCTAGTCGGTGTTGGTGATTATCATGATTGTTGATCTACAGGGTTGATATTATAACTCAGGAATGGTCATCCACTAAGTCATCTACCCAAATTACTTTCACAACTGCATCATTGAGCAGGTATGTGAGTTTTAAACTTGGATGCATTATACTATATTTCTATTTCCTCAACCAAGTGGGGCGTTTAGGTATATCTCTATCCTGAACACAAATCATGCTTTAAAAATTAAATTCTAACAATTAAATACATGATCCACACCCTTATGTTCTTCTTTCCGTCGCTCAACTATTATGGTCAATTCATTTTGGAACTATAGTTTATCCTAAAGTTCATGATATTTTAGAATAGTAAAACAGGAGCATAATAATAATCACATACTTGATAAACACATAAACCAACTTTAAACCACAACTACATAATCATGTTTGTAGCCTCAACCTTAGACTGTGGGTGTTTAGCCACTCATGGATTTACAACAAATCATAGTTAATGAATTCATCTATATAAACCAAAAGTAATCTAAGAGAAAGTTTAATAACCCTAAAAGAATTCTCCTCAAGTGTATTCTCAGCCCTAAAGGTCGTCTGAGGTGTGTATAATAACACAGGAGTGTCATAGTTATAGTTGGAACGAAACGCCCATTTTGGAACCATGGGTGTGCCACGCTAGTGAATTGATGCGATAAAGGGGTGGCACACCCTAATTATGGAGGCTTCCTCGAATTTAACAATTATGGTTTGTGTATAATGGCATGGAATTCCCTTAACAATAAATCCAATGGCGTGGCACGCCCTTGTTCTTAGAATTTCCAGATTTCGTCCAAGTAAGCTCCATCTGTTTGGCGTTGAGTTCCTCAATTTGAGGGTGTTTATCCATCATAGTTAGACCATGTTTTGCTCTAGGATATCAAACTTAACATCTAAAATGGCCTACTAAATCATCAAACACCACAAATTAGTACTTAAAACACAATAGAATCCGACGAGATCAACTAGAACAACACAAAGCTCAAGCTAGTAACACTAATTTTCTCATCTAAATTCTAAGTGATTGTTTCATTCCAAACTTTTTTAAACACACCTTAAAATTAAGCACTTTAACACTTAGATGCTCAATTATATGGATATCCACTCATTACATACACAAGAAGTCCTCCAAACTAGGCTAAATTCATAGAGATTATGACATGTAGGTACAAAATCCACTTGAGATAAACACCCACACTTAATCCTTATTCATCTTCGAACAATTCTTTACACTAAGAATCATCTAAGGAATACACAACATTAACACTAAAACAAGCAAGATACTCAAGTTAGCACTACAACGGCTACACAAATAGCAAGTTCCACATGAAGCATGTCATATACATTTTGAAAGCTCATGAACACAACTTCAAAATATCCTAGCCTTATGAATTGACTCAAATAATTTGGAAAACTCATGCATATTACTCCATCAATTAGATCATACAAGTCACCTTATTATCATCAAACACGCACCCTCACATAAGAGAGTTACCCATATTCACTCAAAGAGATGTAATTCATCACAAGAATAGGTATAAAAATCAAATTTTGCTCACTCTCACAAGAAAAACTCATGCAAAACAAGATGAAACATAGGCTTTCCCTTAGTGTAGAACTCCATTAATATCAGAATACTTAAGCTCAAAATCAAATAAGACCTTAATGATTGTAATGTAGGCTAAGGGACGGGTAGGAACTATTCTGGCCAGTAATAGTGACTATCTTCGCTAAGCACTTTAATACATCACTTTACACATTAGACTTCTTCTCAAAACAACCAAAGTTTCACCACTTCTAACTTCCCATACCCTTTTGTTTTGCCCCATATCTTTGAGCTAGTTCACTTATAGTAATGAGGGAGTATTTTATACCAGCACATAATTCAATTTTGATCAATTTTCTCTAGTCCATTAAATTACTCCCAACCATACCACATAAACTTTTGTTAACACCAATAGTTACTATTTTGGGGCTTCACATTCACCTTTTGTTTTTTAATTTTACACTCCTTAACCATATTAATTTTTCAACTAAGCGCTTACGATCTTTGGATCAAATTATGATTAATCAAAAAAGGGGAACATGCTATATATAAAGGTACCAAATTAAAAGGCTAAGGCTCAAAGGAATTAATAAGATTATGCACAAGGGTTAGAGCTATCAAAATGGGCTTGGACCGTGAGGCCAACCCAACCCAACCCTTTAATTAAGTGGGGTTGGGTTATATTTTTTCAGCCCTTTTAGAAATGAGGCTTATAATCCTAGCCTAACTTGATCCGTCGGCCTCAGAGGCCTAACCTGTTGGCCTCAGAGGCCAGCCCATGAGCTGAAACTTCAAAACATTTATTAAATATTTTAAATTAATCCAAGTATACAATGGACCAACTCCAAGTCCCAAGCCCCAAGCCCAACCCAACTTAACTCTAAAGACTTAAATCTTAATCAATAAATAATAACCTGTGGTAGTAATCACTTAAAGGGTTAAAAACATACATTACATTTGACTATTAGGATAGGGATTAATTCATTTTCTTTCTTTGAAATTCCTCAGTTCTCATATGCGACCTGTGGGTGCACAACTCTTGAATGTAAAATTGAGTTCATCCAAATGGATACATGGAAGAAGATGAAAAAATATTAGTTGTTTTGATTGTGTTTGTGCAGTTGTTCTTACTTTTACGATTGTACTGATAGTGATAGCTTGTTGGAGTACTTGTGCTGCTATGATTTTTGGAACTTGATAGCTAGTCGAGAACTTGTTAGATGAACTAATTACTTGTTAGTTTTTAAATTCAAATAAATTATACGCATTCAACTATTAAAAATTATTATTTATGTTTAGACCTTTAAATTATATATTCAAGTGTCTGAATATGAATAAACAATACATGGAGTTATGGAATGATTTAAGATTTTCTAATTATTTTATATATATAATGAAAAATAGATACTTGAATTTGGGAGTATACACTTTGCTAGCTGCCAATGGAACCATTCCACCCCAAATTTTGTCCCTCTTTGAATAACAAGCTTTTCTGTTTGCTTATGATAATATATTGTAGCTGGTCAAACTATCCAAAGTATTCATATCATGTTCCAATTACATGTTAAGTCTTTTATTCAACATCATCTTCGAATACCCTTGACAGCCCCAAGTCAGATATCTTAGGCGTTATCTCTCTGTCTAGCAAGATATTGCTAGCTTTTAAATCCCGGTGAATTATTATCAACCTTGAGTCATGATGCATGTAAGCTAATTCTTTTACAACTCCTTTGATAATTTTAAAATGTGTTGTCCATGTTACTGTAACCCTTCTTGTAACTGGGCAAGACTTTAGTCCGGTTAAAATTTCTAAGTTTTTGAATTTAGTTTTTGATCATCTTTTGGTGATTACTATTTTTTGCTTTGAAATGAGATGACTCTTGAATCTGTAGTGAATTAATGACTATTAGAATATGCTATAATTTTAAACTATTTGCATATTTTTATTTAACACGTTTTCAGGTTATTTTTATTTTTTAAAGGGCCAACCCGTCCCAACTCGTGGTCCATTTAGGGCTGGGTTGGTCTACCTTTTCAATGGCCCTTTAGCTAAAAGGGCCAGCCCATCCTATCCTATTTATATCTCTAGCCTGCTAGGGTTGGGTTAGGCCAACCCATATTGTCAACTCTAATAAGGGTGGATAAAAAGGGTATAAAAATGTCCATCAAAGAAATACCTATGTCATCTCCTAAACCCAATATTCTTTATTTCATTTTTCATACACACTAGGAAAGTTCTTGACATTGCTATGCAGCAAAGAATACAATAAAAACCTCACATCATATTTGACACATGTTCAAATCAGGTAAGATCATTTTAGACTTTAAACCAAGTAATATCACAAATTCAAAATTAAGTAAATATCACACTAGAGTCATATAAATAAGCATACGAGTCTCGAAAGTTCACACAATCAATATGCTTTCATATTCAAACCCACTTGCATCATGTAATCACACATGGCATATAATACCCCAGGTTCTGGACTCTGAAGTTTCCTTGTGATTGAGCTCACTATCTATACTATGACTCAGTTGACGAGTCCTAGTCACTCTATACGAGTTGAGTAGTGCTTATCGTAGTCCAACTAGTAAGATTGTCCAATGTTTCTGTCCTGACTATGACTAAGACCCATGAGTTGTAAGGTCTGGTCATGAGTCATAGGGTATGACTCATGACCATAAGAGTATGGTTTCCCAATATTCTTCCCAGATTGTAAGTCCAAGGAAAGACTCATAGCAAGTTATTATGATTCGTCACCTGACTCGTAATGAGTGGCGATAGTTTTCTGACATATTTTCATTAAGGGTTTTCAATCTTTTCCCATCCTTAACTCGTTAGCCATGATTTAGAAACACTTATATGGTCTCATTATTATCCATAAACAAATAAAAACACGTTTATATCCTCTTAAACTCTCGTAACGTAAAAGGAAGATAGGGTTTCTAAGGATTAAGCACCTAGGGTTCAACTTATAGTTTCTTCTCTAAATTCTTGGCATTTTCAAGAATTCATTTCTTCCCTAACTTTATTTTGTATAAAGGAATATGTTTAATCATTGCTTATGTGAATTTAAATTTTGGGTTTGGAATAATGGGTTTAGGGTTTTGAATGGTTGTTACTTAGTTGGTTTTCCAATGGTTTTGGAATTGTTATTCATACTTTACTTGTAGTCTTTGAACTAAAATTGTACATGGGTATGGTGGATGGAAAGGGGTCGTGTCATTCCCCTAAAATTATGGTTTTTGGTTTGGAATTAGTATTAACCTCAACCTATTTACATAATTGGTTTTAGAATATGGATAATTACAAGGTTTTGTTCACTTTCCTAAACTATTACATTGCATAAATGGATAAATTGATAATAATGATTTTGAAAGGCATTGGTTGCCATAGTTTGGTTTTTAAATGGTTTTGAAAGGCCTTGATGGCCATGGATTGGTTTCTAAATTAGAACTTTGGAGTCTAATTGGTAATTGGTTTAGAATGGCACAATGGTATTGACTTGAAAGTTCAATTGGTATGATGATACCATTTGGTAAATTCCTTAGTGGATGACTCATTAGCTTAATAGATGGGTTATGTGAAAATATTTTAATTTGGGCTTAAAGGGGGTTATGTAGAGGTAGAGGTCCTGGAGGGACTGATATTGAAAACCATGTTTGCTGACGTGGGGGTCTTAGTAACTGTGTGCATAGTTCACACTCTCTCTATATATTTTGGAGTGGTAAGAATTTTGGAATTCCTTGGCCCTTCCTTAAATTTTCATGGTTTATGCGGCTAACACGTGTTGTGACCCTTTTAGCAGGGAGATTTAAACCCATATAGCTCATAGGTGCCCTTATGATGATTAGAGCTATATAATCTAGGTTAATGGTTTCAAATATCATGCTAAACCTTATTGTCTATCCCGACATCTTCTATATATATATATTTGTATATGAATGTGTGCATATGGGTTTTGGACTGGCTTGTACTTGACATTATTTTATCCCTTCCTTAAGTTACATGCTAGATTTACCTTGCTAACCATCCTAGGATGCTACACTATTTTATAATGTAGGGTCCGAAGATATCTCTTTATCCCTGTGTAGCATTAAGTTGATTAGCACGCCTATCAAATTTCATTAAAAAGTTGAGCCTCCATCTTCTGAAAAGCCAGACATTCACTACTTTATTTATAATTATCAAAACCCCATTGGTTTCTTTTTATATTTTGGATTCCCTTTTTGGCCATGGTCAGGGGCATGTCCACACCTAACTTGGTAATTTGGTTTAGAGGCTTTTTGGACAAAGTATGGGTAGTCATTGTTTATTTATTCTTAGTTCCTATTGAGTTATCTATCTATATTCCATATATTTATTGGGGCTGTTCCGCTGTTATGTCATATTATGTTCTGGTTGGCTAGGCTAAGGGTGTGGTCTCCAGCTTTCAGTGGGCTTGAGACCCATCACGACTAGGCCTAGGTCGGGTCATGACAAGCTTAGTATCTGAGCATAGGTTTAGGGTCTTTGGTTTTCCATAAAAATATTTTGAGTAGAGTCTCTTTTTATAGATGTGTAGTGAGCTACACTTATAAGAGGAAGGCTATAAGACATTTAGAATGTTTCCCTTTCTTGTGTTCTATTTTGGTCTATAGAGTTTAGGGTTATAGAATTTCTCTAACTCCTGGTTTGCTCACATTTTAGATCATTTCTCCCCAAAGCTCTAGTTCTTATAGAAATTCTTCTGGCACCTCTGCCCTATCTGATGGGAATATAGAGGGGAATCATCTTATTTATGAAGTGTAGACCTAATCTAGGGTCCTTACTCCTGATTTTTTTGCTCTGCTGGGGTTCCATTGATCCCAACTAGTCCTTCCCTGGCTGGTGACACTCATGCTCAGTCACCTCAAGGGGATATTTCAGATGCAACATTTCTTTGGTTTATTTATTTGGTTACTCAATTGGTGATATCTCAGTCTCGATAGTATGGTCTTGTTGGTTTTGTTATGGATTCATCTGAGGTTACTCAGGTTGGTCAGTTTATAAGGTTAATCCCTCAACCTTTATAGGCTCTAAATTTAAGAAGGATCCTCAAGGTTTTATTGATAAAATGGAGAAGATATTCAAGGTGATGCATGATACTGATTTTGAGGTTGTAGAGTGTGCTGCATACCAGTTGAAGGATGTATCTTATCAGCGGTATGATGAGTGAGAGCAGTTGAGAGGTAATGATGCAAAGCCAACTTTATGTAATGAATTTTTTAGTGGTTTTCTTGACTATTTATTTCCTCAAGAGTTGAGGGAGTCCAAGGATGAAAAGTTTGTGAACTTGAGGCAAGGTAGGATGAGTATGAAGGAATCTGCCCTGAAGTTTCATCAGTTGTATCGTTATACTCCAAAGTTGGTATCTAGTATAAGGGATAAAGTTGTCGTCTAGAGATTTTCAATTTCTGGTTAGTAGCGGTCCTAAGGCACAGGGTGCCTAGTCTCAAACTAGTGAAGCTCAATCAGCCTCCTCTTATCGTCTTTATAGATTTTATAGATAACTTCACCATGGTTATAGTGATGAGGGAAGGAACTTTTGCATTAATTGTGGTTAGCCTAGACATATATAGAGGAATTGTCCTACTGCTAACGTAGCCACTGGGGCTAATAAGGTTCCAGCGGTCGCTACTTCTTTAGCTCCTGCACCAAAGGGTGCTACTTTTGGTATTGGCACTGGCCAAAATTGTCTCTATGTTCTTTCTACCTTCCAGGAATTAAATTCATCTCCTGACATTGTTACTGGTATGTTACAACTCTTTTCTCATGATGTGTATTATTTTTTTTATTCTGGATTTACCCTTTCTTATTTGACCCCTTATGTGGCTGTGCACTTTGGTTTTGGTCCTAAAAGAATTTTTGACCCCTTCTTTGTGTTTACTATAGTGGGTGACTCTATTGTGTCTAGAAAGTTCTATAGGAGTTGTGTGGTGTCTATCTTTCTTAGGGAGACATTGGTGGATTTGGTCGAGCTTGATATGGTAGATTTTGATGTTATCATAGGAATGGATTGGCTTCATTCGTGCTATGCTTCTTTTGATTGTAGGACCCAAAAGGTCAGTTTCCATTTTCCTAATGAACCGATAATTAAATGGGAGAAAAGTTCTTTAGTGCCTAAAAAGGAGGATTAACTCTTATCTTAGAGCCCAAAAGTTAATCTCTAAGTGGTGTCTGTATTGCCTAGTTTTGGTTAAGGATTCTAGTTCTGAGGGCCTCTCTCTATAATCAGTTCTTATAGTCAATGAGTTTCCTAGAGTGTTTCTCAAGGATCTTCTTGGCATTCCTCTCGATAGGGAAATAGACTATGGGATTTATCTTCTACCAGATATCCATACTATCTTTATTTCTCCTTGTAGAATAGCTCTGACAAATTAAAAGAGCTAAAGTAGCAGTTAAAGGATCTCTTTAATAAGGGCTTTATTCATCCTAATATTTCTCTGTGGAGTGATCTTGTGTTTTTTGTATGTAAGAAAGATAGGTCTCTTTGGATGTGTATAGATTATCAGCAGTTGAATAAACTTACATTAAAAAAAGTACCATTTTCCTAGGATTAATGACCTTTTTTATCAGTTTCAGGGTGCTAGATGCTTCTCTAAGATTGATCTCCATTAGGTCTATCATCGGTTGAAAATTAGTAAGGATGATATTCCCAAGACTGTTTTCCAAACCCGGTATAGCAACTATAACTTTTTGGTTATGTCATTGGGATTAACTAATGCTCCAGCTACCTTTATGGATCTTATGAATCAGGTGTCTAGGCAATTTTTGGACTTGTTTTTTATTGCCTTTATTGATGATATTTTGGTTCATTCTAAGAGTGAAGAGGATCATACCAATCACATTCGAATTGTGTTGCAGATTCTTAAGAATCAAAAGTTATATGCTAAATTTTCTAGATGTGAGTTTTGACTAAATGATATGAATTTCCTTGGGCATATTGTTTCTAGTGAAGGGATAAAGGTGGATCCACCAAAAGTTGAGGCATTTAAGAAATGGTTCTCCAAC
>NW_025892090.1:0-1022 GCF_002878395.1 Capsicum annuum | reverse complement strand
TCTGATTTGCTTGAGAAAGAAATCAAATATAGTAGGAAGTGAATTATTAATAGGGACTCGAAAATACTTCGTTTAATAATCAGCGTTGTAACAAGGTTGGTTAACTTGAGGTAAAATCTGGGAAGTGAACAGAAATTTCCTAAGCCCAAGAGGATTAGGAAATTAAACGCTGAAGTAGGTCGAGAGACATTTGAGCATAACATCGATAAAGATAGCTTGTTATTCTAACCATCATGAGAATCTTGAATCACCTTTAGCATCTGTCATGTACCGTAAGCCCTAGTGAATATAATTCTGGTTATTTCATAAACTCTTGGTTATAAAAATCGAAATTAAAGTGACAAACAATTATTTGTAAAAATTAAACCCCCCCCCCCCATTTTAGTAAATATTAAACTATTAGTGAATTAAATCAAAAATGACTTGAGTTCACACCTTATTCGCTGTGGTATTCGACCCCAAACTAGTTGGGTTTTATATTGATAATGATCTCTTACACCCATTCAAGAGTGTAGTTTTAGCGTTATCACTATTAGACCCCTATTCTAAGGCATGAAGCTCTGCAAGCCATGTCAAGGTGCTTATTTTCCTTGACATAGGCTAAGACAAATGATGTGATGTTGTTGTGGTTATAAGATAGCAGACAAATTATGATGACCAAGGTATGTGATCGTTGGTAGGCCATGTCAAGGTGCAAATTGGCCTTGACATGTGCTAAGTAAAGCAATAAGATGCTGTGATAACTATGATATTGCAGGCAGTTGATGATGACTAAGGTGCTACAGTGTTGGTAAGGCAGCCTTAGGCATAAGAAGTGACAAACAGGCGTATGAAACCCTTGCAGGTATACATGTAAGTAGTGATATAAGTGAGAAAATTGGCATGGTCAAGGCAATTTCATGGCATAGGCAGTGGCATGTCCTAGGTAGTGTGACATGGCCGAGGCAGCAACATGGCGCAAGTAGTGGCTTAGCGCAGGCGTAGTCCATGATATAACATAGTCAAGGCATGATACTGGCAAG
>NW_025892089.1:0-4900 GCF_002878395.1 Capsicum annuum | reverse complement strand
TCAGAGGATCTTCTATGGGTAAGGAAACTAGCTTGGCTTTGGCTAATGATACCATTAAGGAAGGGCTTGATTCTATTGGCAATGATTCTAGTGATGATCTTGTATTGGGTGTTGCATAACCCAATGGGTCTAAAGTTCCTCAGATTAACAGCATTTTTGCATTTAGGAATTAGACATAAGTAGGACACATTCACTTTCCCTTCCATGGTGCAAGAAGTGAAAATGTCCCTACAAAAGTCCGCTACAGATTGGTTCATCAGATTCCAGTACTTTTGGTACAGAAATGGATGAATTCCATCTGGGCCAGGAGCTTTGGTAGGGTGGAAGGAGAAAACAACCCTCTAGATTTCCTGGATGGAGGGGGTGGTTGTTAGGTAATGATGATCTTCAGAAGGTATTAAGCCATGCTTGGAAGGATTTGATGGGTAATTTTTTGGAGAGGAATGATGCTCAGTCCTATAGAGATTGTGATAGAAATTGTGGATCCTATCCTTGATGTCCTGATCAGAATAGGCCGGTCTCAAGCATCACTCTTTAGGGAATTAATTTTATTCATTCTTCTTTTATTAATGGTGGAAGCAGGGAAGAATTTAGTGTTATCCCCCTCAGTAAGCTAGTTGATTCTGGATTTTAGTCTACACAATTCCTGTTCCCGAAGGAGGATATCACTAAATTCCCTGGTAAGGGTTAATTCAAGCTCATGCAGGAATCTACTGTGAGGGTAATGAGGGGATTTTTGGATCCCTGTTAGCCTGGCTAGAAGATTCTTTTTCTTGAGAAAAATGTTACCAAAGACTTCTCTATTCCAACGTTTAACATGGGATCCAAAGTGGCTATGGCTTCAGTGAGAGTTTTATCAGCCTGGAAAGAGTTCCTGACTAGAGAAGGGAAGGAAGGATGGGAGCACCACATTGGTTCTAGTCTAAAGGGCTTGGAAGTAGGGGGTGCCTTTAGATAGATTGAGCAGCAGGGGACAGTGGTCAGAGTGAGTTCTAGGGAGGCGTAAGACTGTAGACTCAGGAAAGAGATTCATCCAGGCTTCATTAGCCATACATCTAGTCTTTCTAGGATTAAGGAGTGTCTATTCCTGTATCTCTTGTTGGTCCAGGTGTACTTACTCCCTTTAAAGCCTAGATCTATCAAACCACAGAAGTTAATACAATTCCAGAAATAGGAGGCTCTAGAGTTAGTTAATGAGATCAATTGGTCTTTTAGTCTAAACAAGTGCAAATTTAATTTTTTTTATATTTTTCTTATTCTCCTGATACGCTAAAAGATTAGCTTTGGTTATTTGGATATTGCTCTGTTGGGTTCTACGACTGGTTTCCTACCTGCGAGACTTACAATTTTCTCTTTCTCTTGATATAATTGCAAATTAAACTACTGCTAAATGGCTTCTTCGTCCCGTCTTATACTTTTTTCATCTCTGATTTTGCTATTCAGTTTCTACCTCAGTAGTACTCTCGGGGACCAAAATACACTGCAAATTTACTTTATTCACGTAAGTTTGCCCACTTCTGAAGTGAATCTCGAGAGCTACTACCGTTCCTTTCTAGCGACCACATGTTACCTGGCAAAAGTGACCACAATGATCCCGTTTCGCATCGTAGCGAAAGAACCAACAGTGATGTAGTCTCCATGAAAGCTACGGTGAAATCCACCAATTGAACCTGATATCACGTCTACACCATCATGAATGGCAACTTCAATCGCAGCCACCATGTCAGCTTCTTCACACCCGCCTTCGGTACACACTTTGTACATGGCTATATGGGCAAAAGGGGCTATGCCGGCTAATGAGCCATTGGCATTCCCAAAAATATTGGCACGATCAACAAAGTTGCCGGCAGCCATGCTTGATGTGTGTGTTCCATGGCCCGTATAATCAAATGGTGGATCACTTGAGCCACTGCCCAGTAAGTTCCTTGCACCGATGAGCTTATTGTTACAAGTTACGCTGCCGGTAAACTCGCACTTCCCTTTCCACTTTGCCGGTAGAGGTGGCATGTTGTTGTCGTGGAAAGAGGGATGGTCCGATGTAATCCCGGAGTCCAAAAGCCTGATAATCACACTCCTGCCGTAGTTGGATTCCTGCCAAACGCCACCATTTTGTTGCAACCCCAAGAAATTCGAAGTATGCGTAGTGTGTAAGGCCAACATCTTTTGCGGCTTTGTTGTGATGAACCCCGCCGTTTTCTCCATTTCCTGAAGTTCATCGTGTGTCAGTCTGGCTGCAAAACCAGAAATAACGTAGTGGTAAGAGTGAATGAGTTGTGATGACGGGGTTAGATCATCCTCTACAGGTAGAAAGGAACGGTAGTAGCTCTCGAGATTCACTTCAGAAGTGGGCAAACTTACGTGAATGATGTAAGTTTGCAGTGTATTTTGGTCCCCGAGAGTACTGCTGAGGTAGAAACTGATCAGTGAAACCAGAGTTGAAAAAAGTATTAGACGGGACGAAGTAGCCATTTAGCAGTAATTTAATTTGCAACTATATCAAGAGAATGAGAAAAATGTAAGTCTCATAGGTAGGAAATCAGTCGTAGAACCGAACCCAATCAGAGCAATATCCAAATAACCAAAGCTAATATTTTAGCGTATCAGGAGAATAAGAAAAATATAAAAAAAAAATTTGCACTTGTTTAGACTAAAAGACCAATTGATCTCATTAACTAACTCTAGAGCCTCCTATTTCTGGAATTGTATTAACTCATGTGGTTTGATAGATCAAGGTTTTAAAGGGAGTAAGTACACCTGGACCAACAAGAGATACAGGAATAGACACTCCTTAATCCTAGAAAAACTAGATAGATGTATGGCTAATGAAGCCTGGTGAATCTCTTTCCTGACCCTACAGTCTTACACCTCCCTAGAACTCACTCTGACCACCGTCCCCTGCTGCTCAATCTATCTAAAGGCGCACACATACACCCCTCCTTCCAAGCCCTTTAGACTAGAAACAATGTGGTGCTCCCATCCTTCCATCCCTTCTCTAGTCAGGAACTCTTTTCAAGCTGATAAAACTCTCACTGAAGCCATAGCCCACTTTGGATCCCATGTTAAACGTTGGAATAGAGAAGTCTTTGGTAACATTTTTCACAAGAAAAAGAATCTTCTAGCCATGCTAACAGGGATCCAAAAATCCCCTCATTACCCACACAGTAGGATCCCACACAGTAGATTCCTACATGAGCTTGAATTAACCCTTACCAGGGAATTTAGTGATATCCTCCTTTAGGAACAGGAATTTTGGAGACTAAAATCCAGAATCAACTGGCTGGCTTACTGAGGGAGATAACTACACCAAATTCTTCCATGCTTCCACCATTGATAGAAGAAGAAGGAATAAAACTAATTCCCTGAAGAATGATGCTGGAGACTGGACCTACTCTCTAAGTTGCTCGGACTCGGGTGCGGGTGTCGGACACGGGTGCGGATCCGAGTGTCGGATCCTTCATGATCAAAATTTTGAGATTCAGGGATATGGATCTGGATACGGATACGGGTGCGGGGACTCGGCAAAAAAAAAAAAAAAATTTATACATATAGTTCAAAATTGACAGGTATTTTAAAACTAATAAAAAATGAGAATATTAATATGTTCAATATATACTTATGCTAAATTTAGTTTCATTAAAAAAATGTGTGCTTTCAAAGCATATACATTAATCTTTAATTTATAATTAAATAATTATAATATTTATCCTTATTTTATAAACTCTAATTAATATACAATGCTTATTTCATTTAATAAAAATAAAGATAAATTATTTATTCTTAACAATAAATAATCAAAGATGCAGCAATTTAATATGGAAAGCTTATCTCATTTAATTAAAAAAATTATAATGTTTATTCTTAATAACAAATAATGAACGTGGCAGGTACTAAAGGAGTGCAAGTCAATTAGAAAACAAATAGTGTTAGGTGACTGAACAGTCGTCTTCTTCATCTTTTCCTCTGCTGCGTCTTCTCTCCTCCATCTTCGTCCCCAACTACATGTTTTGCATATCTTTTTTTTCAATACAATACAATATCACCATGCACACGATCTAGTCGTCCACCAAGGCACCGACAATTCTCGGCTTCAAAAACCTGTAACATCGTGAACACTACCTACAACAGCCACTCGAACAACAAGATTTACCAAGAAAAAAGCTTCAAAAGAGGCAGAAGGACTGGCATAAATTACTATGTAGCAGCAGAATTGAAGGTATTTTGTTTCCGAGCTATTCAAATCTTTACCTTGAGATATCAATTTTTTAATTTTTCTCCGAATTGTTGGTCAACACACCCGATCTCGTTTGACCAAATCCGACACAGATCTCACACCCTTACCCGTGTCAGTGTCGTGTCAACACGGGTGCGGCACCGAAATTGCCGAGTCCGAGCAACTTAGCCTCCTCTGATCAGGACATCAAGGATAGGATCCACAATTTCTATCACAGTCTCTACAGGACTGAGCACCATTCCTCTCCAAAAAATTACCAATCAAATCCTTCCAAGTATGGCTCAATACCTTCTGAAGATCATAATTACCTGACAGCCATCCCCTCCATCCAGGAAATCAAGAGGGTTGTTTTCTCCTTCCACCCTACCAAAGCTCCTAGCTCAGATGGAATTCATTCATTTCTATAGAAGTACTGGAATCTGATGAACCAATCTGTAGTGGACTTTTGTAAGGACACTGTCACATGGAAGGGAAAGTGAATGAGACTTACTTATGTCTAATTCCTAAATGCAAGAATGTTGTTAATCTAAGGAACTTTAGACCCATTGGGTTATGCAACACTCAATACAAGATTATCACAAAAATCATTGCCATTAGAATCAAGCCCTTCCTTAATGGTATCATTAGCCAAAGCCAAGCTAGTTTCCTTACCCATAGAAGATCCTCTGA
>NW_025892088.1:0-2565 GCF_002878395.1 Capsicum annuum | reverse complement strand
GCCCAAGCTCAATTTTATTGTATTATTGTCCACCTTTTATACTTACGCGGTCTAAAAAAACTTACAATGAAGGTGTGTCGTAAAAGGTGTCACGTAAGTACAAGGTGGATAATAATACAATAAAATTAAGGGGAGGGGAGTAGAACTCCAATAAAGTAAAGGCTTGTCGTAAAAACTTTGGCTATAATTATGAGGTGATAATTTTATTTTATCTCTACAATAACACATCAAGTGCAAAGAATTTGTCCAACACAACTAGTGTTTCTTTAATTTAAATGAATTGGAATTGATCAAAGAGACATTTGAGTGATAAAGTCTTCTACCAATTGATCAATTCTGGATCTCCACTTGTTGCTTTTATAAGGTCGCCATCCCTTTGTGTTAGTACATGTTATTTTTTTTATTTCTCATCCGGTGTTCGATATTCATATTGAAACCCGACTAATTCAGATTGTGTCAGATAGAACTTATTCGGAAGTAGCGGTCCCTACTAAGGAGTACATGTTATTTAACTATCATCTACTGTGTTGAAAAATCGAGTTTTTCAAATATAAAATAAGAAGTAAATTGCAAAATATGAGAACACAAGGAGTTTTATCCAGTGGAAAACTTCAAAGGAATAAGAAAACCACAACATATCCTGGAAGGATATACCTAAAACAACAACACCAAGTCAAGCTGCAAATATAATTCATTAAGTATATTATGTATGAAATGTCATATGAAAGAACGAAGGAATGCTACAAGTATGGAAAACATGAACGATGCATGTTAAATGTCTTTCAACTAGTTCATTACTTCAAATGTATGGATAATAGGGAGAGATGAGAGTCATATAATCAAACAAGAGGGAAATGACCCGTGTTAATATTGTAAAAACTGAAATTAATAATGTATTTTTATCAAAATAATATTTTGAATAAATATAAATAAAATATACATCATTTATTTTGGTATAAATATATATACAGTTTATTGATGTTCTAAAGAAAATTTTAAATTCTCAATTATCTAGAGAAATAATAAACATAGAGGAAAGGTGCTTTTCAGTTTTAAATATACATAACTCTGTAATATATATATATATATATATATATATATATATATATTCTGAAATAAATAGTCATCAATGTTTGTTTCACCACATATACATAACAAATTTAAAGTGTATGGGTTCATATTGTAGACACCTAATTTTGTTCCTACCAGATAGCATTTTTACCATTTTACCTCCGTATTACTACGTGCCCTTATCCGTATAATTATATTCCATAAAAATACAAAAATAACAACCCTTATCAAAATCTCTAACAAATTAAATCTCCTACCCACCTAACCTAACCCTCACCCCTATCCTCTCACTAGTCCTACCATTTACACGTTTTTGGAGACCATAACAGAATTAGGAAGGGGAATTTCCATTTTAGATACACACAATGCAAAAAGGAGGGTACCACAGGGAACAATAGATGATATTTTTTTTCCCCTTGGAAGAAAACAAAAAGAAAGGGGGGGGGGGGGGGGGGGGGGGGCACACTTACATATAGAGAACACCCACAGAATACACGGGAGAGGGAATAATTATCATCTTCTTCTGGGGAAACCTCTCCATATATACACGAGTTCATCTTTCATTAACGAGCACCATCCCACTCACGAGAACCACCATATACTCACACCCTTTCTGAATACACATTTCCATTCATCACCTACGCATACCACTCCACATTGAAAAAGAAACAGAGTACATATACTGCACGCATAGGCAGCAGGGATATACTCCATTTTTGGGTCGATCAACAACAACACAGGCAACCACCTCCATTGAAATTCATACACCAAACACACCATCAAAATATATACCTACATGGGAAAGGGGAAACAATGAAGAAACAAGGATAAAATCAGTAGAAAACACATAGAAAAAATAAGAGGAAAAAATAAGGAAACCGAGAAAAAAGAGTCATCCAGCTCAATATTCCGTTGGTAAACCACCCCCTATGCCGACCAAGATGTGGTTCCGCCCGAAAATCATCGTGTTGTCCATCATCTGAAACCATTTAAGGCAATCCCATCGGATAAAATCAAATCGGCGACCAAAATTCATCGCGGCAGTACACATACCTCTTGACGGTGCTCCGAGTTCGGTTTAGTTTAACGTCGATTATTAGTTCTAGTTGATAATTCGAGTTGGGCTCGGGTTGGTCATTGCTACTTTATTTGGGTCAAAAAAATGGAATAAGAGGACACATTGAGTTGGTGGTTTGAGGCTCGAATCAAAGCTCCTCCGTTTGATTGAATAAAAGCAACATTAAGGTCCATTTTTCATCCTTTTCTTAATTAATTTTTAGTTGTGTAATATTTGGTGATGAATAATTGCTTGATTGGTGGATTGGTAATTGAATTAATTTGATCATGTTGAGAATGGATTTGGAGGTTGGGAATTGAAAACGGATAAAAAAAAAGGAACTTGGAATTGATTTCGTATTTTTGTTAGTGTCTTAGTTTGAAATAAATATCAACATCGCTCTTATTTGTTAGTATCATGTTTAGGCCGAAATCGAT
>NW_025892087.1:0-1285 GCF_002878395.1 Capsicum annuum | reverse complement strand
ATAGCGTAGCTTTGCTTAGTCTGGACAGAAGAGGAGCTTGCTGCGGATGACCCTTTATCCAGGGGTAAATTTGTTTTTAAATCTACCAATTTTGTTGGCATTGGTGGGGATAATTTAGGAAATTGAATTTCTGTCAATGCAGAATATCTGTTTAGAGTTTCCGTCTTGATGGGCGGCCTTTGAGGGACTGTGGGCCGTAATGGATTGGCGACTGGGTTTGGTGAATCGAATGGTCTAGCCATTCGTTGTTGTTCAGTCTTGGGGCTACTGCCCGGCAGCGTTGGTCTCATGGCCCTGTAAAAATTCTCTTGTTAGAAAATCGGGAAGGGAGTTGTTTTCTCCTTTAATAAATTCGATTTGAAAATCAAAGCTAGATAGAAGAGCTTGCCATCTAGCAAATATTTGTTTAGAAACGAGATTTTTAACATCTTTTTTTAAAATCTCTTTAGCAGATTTGCAATCAACTCGAAGGAGAAATTCCTTATTAATAAGGTCATCTTGAAATTTGGTGATACATAGCACTATAGATAAAACTTCTTTCTTGACAGTGCTGTAATTCCTCTGGGCTGGATTCCATACGCCTGAGGTGAAACGAACTAATTGTTCCGAGGATTTTTCATCTACCTTTTGCTTCAGGATACCTCCATATCCTATATCCGAAGCATCTGTTTCAACAATCATGAAGGCATCGGGATTGGGGATACCTAGACAAGGGAGGTTTTTTACTAAAGACTTAATCTTGACGATTGCCTTTGTTTGCTCAAGACCCCAAGGAACCGGGTTTTTCTTAAGGCACTGGAAAAGAGGCTCACAGACCTGTCTAATGTTACGAATAAAATCAGCAACATAATTTAGGCTTCCTAGGAACCTCTGGAGCTGCGTTTTATCAGTAATTTCATCAGGAAATTTGGTAGAGAATTCTATGGCTCTACAGATAGGTTTCTGACTTCCTTGGTGTAAATCATGTCCTAAGAATCGGATAGAAGTTTGGAAAAGCTTCATTTTCTTAGCGCTTACAACCAAGCCGTTCAATTTTACAATCTTAAAGAAAGTGTTAAGATGTTTAAAATGAGAATCAATGTTCTCGGAGAAGATTAGCACATCATCGATGTAAACAATAGTCATATAGGAATAATCATTAAAAATGTTATTCATGATATTCTGGAATTCAGAAGGAGCATTTTTGAGTCCGAAAGGTAAGACATTCCATTCGTAATGTCCAAAAGGAACATTGAAGGCAGTCTTATATTTATCCTTTTCAGCAATTTGGATTTGCCAGAAACCG
>NW_025892086.1:0-2462 GCF_002878395.1 Capsicum annuum | reverse complement strand
AAACTAAAAATAGTAGCACAATTTTGTTCAACAAAAAATAATAATTTCACCATTTTTACCAAGAACAAGAACAGAACAAATCAACCCAAATTATCGTTTTGATTTAATAAATGCAAACAATAAAAATCAAACTTCAAAAAAAATGCAACAAACAACCAAATATCATAATTCACTTCGAAAAGAGAAGAAAAAAATACCAAAAATTAGGGTTTTATTCAGATCGCATTTCAAATTAATGCAACAAATATTATTTTGTTAACCAATACTATAAGAGAGGTTGGCTCAAGTTCCTTGTTTTCTTCAAAACTAAAAAGGCCATAAATTTTTACCTGTGAAAGAAGAAAAGGAACGATCAAGAATTTGAAGCTGTTGTGGTCGGAGAGCAAGGTTGTCACGTCGATTGAAGGTTGAAGTTGAAAAGGAACTCGAAGCCCAACTATTTGTAGTTGGATGTTGAAGTCGCCGAGGATTGAAATGAGAAATTTGCAGAAAAGTTGGTTGGGAGAGAGTTGAGAAAAGCTGTCGAGAGAGGGATGAGAGACAGGTTGATTTGAATTGAAGAGGGAAACTCTAAGCCCAACTATTTATCACCGGAGGTAGGAGTCACCGGGGGTTGAAAGGAGAAAAGAGGAAACTCGAAGCCCAACTATTTGTCATCGCCGGAGGTAGAAGTCGTCGGGGGTTGAAGGGAGAAATTTTACAGAACCGTTGGTTGGGAGAGAGTTGAGAGAAGCTGTCGAAAGAGAGGAGAGAGCGGTTCATTTGGATTGAAGAGGGGTGTGGGTTGGGTTGATTTGTATTTTGTAAAAGATTAGAAAGTTTTGAAAATATTAACCAAGTCCACAATTAACTTAATCAAGTTTCCTAATGATGTTTGACCCTATTTGTTAGTCAATATCACCAATCCTTCATTCAAGACTTAAAATACACCTTTCCTTTAATTTTCTCCGATTTCTTTTCATATTAGTTACTACTTTTTTTATTTTATGGGTATTTTCTTATCGGTTAAATCGAAAATCAAATCGTTAGAGACTAAAAATCGATAACCAATATAACTATAAAGATTATAAGTAAACCCTAACGATTTTGGTTATCGATTTTTAGTCCGTAACGATTTGATTAATGATTTAACTAATAAGAAAATACCCATAAAATAGAAAAAGTAGTAATTAATATGAAAAGAACCCGAATGTACCTCACTTTAATGAGTTTAAACGTTATACTAAATAGAAAATTTGTTCAAATAATAAAGATGAATATAATAATTAAATTCAACGTCTTTTGAATATGTAAAGATGGAGAATTTATTTAATTAAACCTAACATTTATCGAAAAAAGTTCTCAAAACCGATCGACATTCATCCATCATCTGTAAACTGCAACAAAATAATACAATAATAGAGACATCAAAAGATACAATTAAATTTAACCTTTACATAAAAATTGTCTCAAAGCGCCTGACACTCATCTACCACCTGTTAACTATAACAAAATAATGAGATAATAGAGAGATCAAAATAATATAACTATACCTAATCTTTACGCAAAAAAATTCTCAAATCAGAGATATCCAAACAATACAATTAAACTCAACCTTTACCTAAAAATATTCTTCAAAGTCAACCGACATTTATCTACCCTTGCAAACTACAATAAAATAATACGATAAAAGAGATATCAAAATAATACAATTAAATTTAAATCTTACACACAAAAATTTCTCAAAGCCGATCGATATTCATCTACAACATGTAAACTGTCACAAAATAATAAACTAATAGAGATATTAAGACAATACAGTTAAACCTAATCTTTACCTAAAAGAAATTTCTCAAAGTTGACCGACATTCATCTACCACCTGTAAATTAAAATAAAATAATATGATAATGAAGACATCAAAATAATATAATTAAACCTAACATTTATATAAGAAACCTCTCAAAGTCAACCGACATTCATGTATGACCTGTAAACTACAATAAAACAATAGTGATCAAAAAGCTTCAATTTTGATGAAAATAATTCTTGTCTAAGCGAAAATTTAATGAAAAACGAAGAAGATATATATATATATATATATATATTTGAATTTGAAGAATGACTTGAATGAAAACACGTTGAATTCTATTATGTTGACAAAAACAGAAGAAGTTGTGCGTTAAAAAATTAAGTATCCACTAATCTAGACGTGCAATCAAATCAAGTTAGAAGTACATTAATTATATTCTCCCAATAAGTAAATTGATTTATTCAATATTTATAGAAGTATTTTTTTAATAGAAACTTATTATCTATGTTACCATGATACTGCCCAAAAGAATGATTTAGGTTAAATCTCTAAAAGCACGCCGTCAGTACCGCTAGTGACAAAATAGAATTTCTCTAATCATAAATGAACCTATTTTATTCTATAATGAAACTTTCCTACAATGTACTATTGTATCTCACGTTTTCTCATAGT
>NW_025892085.1:0-2075 GCF_002878395.1 Capsicum annuum | reverse complement strand
TTAACAAAAATTTCATCCCCCACAGATATAATTTTAATTTTTAGACCAATTTCAACCACTACAACATACAACAAGTCAGTTTTCATAGGTATTACACATGAATTTCAGGATTTCCACTTATTATTAAACTTCTACTTTTGTTTATCATGTGATCACAGGTTTTCTAAAAATAAAAATCATGCAATAAATTATATTTTACCCAATTTATGCTCCACAAATTTCAAGAATCATGTGACTTAAATTTTTTTAGGGCTATATCAAGCACTATCTCAAGTTCAATGATGAAAAACATATTTTTAACCAAGTTGGAGCCAAGTATTTTTACCTAAATTAATGAGTTTTGAAAGTAGAAAATGAACAATGTGAATTTAGCCCTACTTTTGATTATGCATTTGATTATGTGCACTGGTTGTGAATGATTTGGAACTGTTGATCATGACATTATGTTATCCTTATCCCTGAGTTCCATGCTAGTGTTCCAACTACAAACCATCTTCGAATGAAATATTCTCATGCAATACAGGAATTGGTCATACTCCCACTCCTCTTACTTAGTGATTAGGATTCGAGATCAACTCATGAGTTAATGTTGAAGTACTGATCTTCCATACGCTGGAAGTCTACATTTCCTATTTTGGTCATTTATGTCTCAGACTATTTACACTTATTTTGGCTATAGTCGGGGTCATGTCCCAATATTTTATTGGTATCCAGTTTTGGTTCATTCTTTAGAAGGTTTTTTTTGGAGTACTGTAGTTATTAGGAGGTGTCTGTCAGTCATTTAGCCGGTCATTGGTGGTTGGTTATGGACATATATTGGAATATTATGGTAATTGAGAGGTGTCGGTCGGTTGTTTGGTCAATCGTTGGTGGTTGGTTATGGACATGCATTAAAATTTTCTTAAGATATTGCACGCTATCTCGTTATATATTTGGAATTCATCCGACCTTATGATGTGGTATGTTTGGTGTTATTAGGTATAGAGGGTGATCTCTGGTCCACGTAGGACTTGAGATACCCATCACGGCTAGGCCCTAGTTTGGGTCATGACAAAGATAGTATTAGAGCCTAGGTTTAGTATCATTGGGTGTCCAACAAAGCCGTGTTAAGTAGAGTATCATTAATGGGTATGTAGCACGCTACCCTTATAAGGCAGAGGCTATAAGGCATTTAAGATATTTTCTTTTCTTGTGCTGTATTCTTTGGGCTATAGAGTCTAAGGTCTTGAAATCTCATCTAATTCCCATTTGTTTGCTTTTTAGATCATGCCTCCCAAATGATTTGAAGCTCATGGAAACTCCTCTATCCCACTTGAGGGATAATACTGATGGGACATGCCTTTTTATGGGGTACAGACACGGTCTAGGGGTTTAATTCCTGATTGCCCTTTTGGAGTTCCACCGCCCCTATAGTTCTCTTCAAGCTCCTCAGTTTGAAGTGTCTTATGTAGAATATCATTAGTCTATTCATATGTTGGTTTAGTTGGTAGGTTCTAAATCTGAGCGTGTAGCTTTTGTTACTCCATCTTCTAAGGTCACAAGGGTTTGCTAGTTTATGAGGTTGTCCTCCTACTTTTTCTGGTATTAAGGTTTAGAAGGATCCTCAAGGTTTTATAGATAAGATAGAGAAGATCTTCCAAGTTATGCATGCTTTGGATGTTGAGGGTGTGGAATTTATTGCCTGTCAACTGAGGATGTTGCATACCAATGGTATGGGGAATAGGAATTGTCTGAGGAAGATGATGTTGAATCAAAATTGCAGGATAATTTCTCTAGTACTTTTCTAGATTGCTTCTTTTCATAGAAGTTGAGGAAGGCAAAAGCGGAAGGGTTTGTTAATCTGAAAAAAGGCAGGATGACGGTCAAAGATTATGCCTTGAAATTCCATCAGTTGCCCTGGTATGCTCCTGAGTTAGTGTCTAGCATGAGCTAGAATGAGGAAATTTGCTTTTGGGTTATCTCATGATTTGATTCTAGAAAGTAAGGTTGCGTTATTGAATAAGGATATGGATATCTCCAGATTAGTTGTGCATTTGCAGTAGGTTGAGTAAGAGAAAAAGAAGAATGGAGAGATA
>NW_025892084.1:0-1184 GCF_002878395.1 Capsicum annuum | reverse complement strand
TGTATATTAATGTTGTGCATTGTGATTTTGACTATTTTTATGAATGCACTATTTTATCCCTTTCCCTTGACCTATATGCCAATCCTAATCCTACTGACCGTTCTCGAATGCTGCATTATTTTATAATATAGGTTTGATGGAATTTTTTTGTTACTCCTGTGCAGTGTTAGGTGGTGTGGTACATCTATTGAGATGCTGTAAAATGGTGAGCCTTCATCTTTCAAAAGGCCTAATCATTTCATTGGTTTTTTTCCGATCTTAGTACTTTTGGATTCTTTTTGTCATAATTGGGGCATGTCCCAACTTAGTTTGGAATTATTGGTTTAGAGGCTTTGATGGACAAGTATTGACTTGATTGGTTATTTTTACTCTTTGAATTTTCATTTGACTTATCTATCCTTCTTATTACTATTTTGGTTGTCTTCTGCTGTGTACATTTATATGCTCTTAATGTACGGATAAAGGGGTTGTCTCTGGCCTATGGTGGGCTTGAGATTGCTAGTCATGGCCATCACCGAGTTTGGGTTATGAAAAAATTAGTATTAGAGCATAATTTATTGTAATTGGGTATCATAAAGATGTGTCGAGTAGTGTCCCTTTTATGGGTATGTAGCGTGCCACGCTTATAAAGTGGAGGCTATGAGGCATTTGGGAATGTCTCCCTTTCTTGTGTTCTATTTTGGGCTATAGACTCTAGCTGCTATGGAGAATCTCTAACTCCTGGCTTACTCGTGTTTTATCTTAACTTATCGAAGATCTGTCAATCATAGAAACTTTGCTGGAGCCTTTGTCCCATATGAGGAAAAAATGGAGGGAACTCACCCTGATTATGTAATGCAGACCCGATCTGGGTCCCTGATCTTGACTTAACCACTCCACATGGAGTTCTACCAGTCCCTACTAGTCCTCTTCTGACTTTCCAGGATGGTGATACTTATGCTCAGTCGCCTTGGGGAGATATCTATGATGCAAAGTGCTATTAGTTTATTCATATGCTTGCTCTGCTGGTGGCATCTCAGTGTCATCAACCTGATCATGTTGGTTTGGTTGCTAATTAATCTGAGGTCACCAAGATTGGACAGTTTATGAGGTTGAATCCATCAACATTTATGGGCTCTAAGGTTGAAGAGGATCCTCAGGGATTTATTAATGAGATAGAGAAGATTTTCAGGGTGATACATGGT
>NW_025892083.1:0-3246 GCF_002878395.1 Capsicum annuum | reverse complement strand
ATCTGAAGCATGCCATCCAATACCTCCAACCGTAGCCAACAGCACACCAGAAATTCCAAGAGCTCCAAGAGTCTCAAATTTACCATGTCCTGTTCATATAAAATGACAAGTTACAAGAAGCATGATTTGATCAGATAATATTGTGGCTTTATTACATAATCTAGTAAGAATCCAAATATTGTTACCAAACTAAATGAAGGAGCCAATGATGAGAAGATTCATATTCATTGATAAATATACAAGATGTGATTTAAGATTCATGTCTTGTGATCTCTATTACAATATCGTATATTGATTACATTTTATCACATCACATATGGGAACAAACCCTGTCCTTAGTTGACTTAATCTAATTGGTTGGAAGCTATTCAATTGTGCCTAGATATCACAGAATGAAATACAAACACAAAATTGAAAGGTAAAACCACGTAGAACAAGTGATGCAAGATCAAAAAGTGTAAAGTGTAGATACAAATCAAGAATTACCATAAGGATGTTCTATGTTCTTGGGAAACCATGCAGCTTTAAATGACAACAATGCCACACCACCCAAACCTGCAAAGACCATAAGTTGAATTTAGAAGATAATGTTTACAAATTTGAATCAACATCACTTTAACCCACAATGCAGGAGCGGATGCAAGTGTAAGGTGGCAGGTCCATCGAACCCATTACTCTTAACTCCACTTCTATACGCACAGTTAAAATTTTGTTCAAAATATGTATTTATATGGACCACTGAATTAGGCAATGCAAAGTAAATATGCTCAGGAACAGAAATCACAACATCACATTCCACGGGAGCTTCAGTAGCTAGAATTTCCCTGAAAGCACGCCTAAACTAATAAATAGACCTTCCAAACACCACTGAATTAGGAAATGCAAAGTAAATATACTCAAAGATACAAGATTTAGGTTCAGGATGAGGTATCAAACAAATAGACTGAACCCCTTTGTCCACCACAACAACCTCACCAGGAAGTACCACCCTTTCATAAGTAGCCTCAATCAAATCCAAAGCATACGTCTCGGAGGTGAAAACAATAGCACCATTACTTCTCTTACCCATAACCAATGGCCTAAAACCATAAGGATCCCTAACAGCAACCAACTTATCCTCAGTAGCAAACACCATAGAATAAGCACCATCAATCTTTTCACAAGCATCAACAATCCTCAAAAGAAAAGGCCTTGCTTTCGATATAGAAATAAGGTGAAGAACCACTTCAGTATCAGAACTCATATTAAATATCGACCCATTCTCTTCCAATTCACCATGAAGTTGTTTATAATTCACTAAATTCCCATTATGAGCAACACCAACTGACCCAAATCTATAACTAGCAACGAAAGGTTGAACATTCTTCAACATAGATGCACCAGCAGTAGAATACCTTCCATGACCAATAGCCAAATCACCCGGTAATTGATCAAGTTTCGACTCGCTAAACACATCAGAAACCAATCCAACACCAGTAATCGACTTATGCACGTTATCATTAACGCATACAATTCCAATGCCTTTTTGACCACGAAGTTGAAGATCATGAAGTGCTAATGGAAAACACGAGAAGCTTCAGAGTCACCATAAATACCCACAACGCCGCACTCTTCACGAGGTTTATCGTCAGCATCGAAATATGACCCAAATGAATGTCCATCCAGGTCGGTTTGACCCGAATAAATGACGTCGGTTAATGGGTTTTTGGAGGTGCATGTGGTGAGAGTTCTGTGGTGGTTGTAGGGTTTAGGGAGGGTTTTAGTGGATAAAGATAGAAGCCTTTGAGATGGGGAGCAAAAGGGTTTGTCGACGGGTGATGAAATATGGGGCTTGTTCATGGCGCCGACGGCGGCAGTGGCAGTGGCCATGGTGGTGGGAAAATAGAGACAAAGGGGCTAGTAATTAGGCACTAGTAATTAGGCGCTAGTATAGGTTTTAGGGAAATTAGATTTTTTATTTTGGCATTTTTTTCCAACTCAAAGCTCCCAATTAACATTAGGGACAAGATAAAAAAATATTAGGGTCCAGATTTTTGTTTAAGGATCGTAATTTAATCTCGTCCTAACAAATATACTTTTAGAGACCAATTTACTGACTTGTCCCTCTAAGTTGGTCTCAAATAAACCTTTTTCTTGTAGTGTTATGTGGTCACTGGTACGTTACAAGTTTATTTTTACACATTTATGCATTGCTTGACTCAAGAGCTTTTTTGTCCTTTGTTACTCCTTATATAGCTGTTGCCTTTGGAGTCAGTCCGAAAATCCTCGCAGAGCCTTTATCAGTCTCTACCCCAGTAGGTAAATCTATCATAGCCCGGTGGGTATACAAGAATTGTCCGGTTATGGTTTCTCAAAAAGTCACTTCTGCAGATTTAGTCGAACTAGAGATGACCAATTTTAATGTCATTTTCGACATGGGTTGGCTTCATTCCTTCTATGCCTCAGTCGACTGCAGAAATAGAATTGTCCAATTTCAGTTTTTGAATGAACCCATCGCTCAGTGCTAAATCCTACTCCCATCTGAATGACACTCAATATGATTATCTGAGCTGAACTAAATACCTGAACTAAACTGATTAACTACATTGATTAACTGAGCTGATAGTATTTTCTTAGCTGAGCTAATCTGAATTCACAGGGTTCTGTAGACTGACGGAAAGGCTACTTGAGATCTGAGGTCTAATTGAGAGTACTAAAATTACTGAGACTACTGAACTGCTAAGATTTTTTGAGTTTTCCTGAGTCGCATGACTAACTGAAATTTATGGAACATAGCTTGACTGAGGATATCATGAAACATGACACTGGCTCTAGGTACACAGCTATAGTTTTCGGGTACAAGTACCCCCAGGACTTGATGGAAGGAAACTGACACACATGACTGACTTGATTATAAGAGTAGAGTCCATAATTCATAATATCATAAGTAGGGATTTCATAATAAGTATGGTTCTCAACAAACTATCAGATGGATGGGAATGCACACGACATGTATATACTTGCATGGCTTCATTATCATGGTCATTCCACATCACAACAATATCATAAGCATCTCATACAACATTTTCAATTCAAGATAACAGCATGGGAATCACGTTGAACATAAACTTAGAACATGGAATAGTCACTTAGGACCTACTATGTCATAAAAAACATGATTTCTAGTGTCTTAGATATTTTCACAAATACCTTACATGCATACCTTAGGCATAGGTGGGTTCATCAATATTACAAGTATTCAACCAT
>NW_025892082.1:0-2444 GCF_002878395.1 Capsicum annuum | reverse complement strand
TCAAACCCTAACCAACGATTAAATCCTTGGAGGAATAATCATCGATCCCAAAACCCCAGATATGGCTTTTAGTTCAACATGATATAAAAATAGAGAGCAGCAATTGTATTCATCATTCAAAGCAATTAAACTTACAAAAGATGAAGTTTGAAGTTGAGCCTCTTCCAAGTTAAACAGAAATTTCCCAAAACCCAATCAAGGAGCTGAAAATTGAATTCTAAGTTCAGAGCTTCAAACAAAGGTGAACTAGCTTTTTTACTAAGTTCAAGAAACTCAATGAAACCGTAAAATCCACTATTTATATCCGTACTTTAAGAAAAAGTTGAAATTAAAAATTCAGCTTTTTCTCCTTTAGCTGACGACATGTCTGATAGCTTATCACAAAGCTGATAGCTTATTAGAGAATGTCGTCAGACCTTCTTCAGTGTGATGCCAACTATGATGGCTTGTCAAAAGTCTGACGACTTATCAGAAGTTATCGTCAGAAATGCTCCAATTTTATTGTGTTCTGCTTTTGTGTGACCACATGTATGATGACTTATCAGAGATCTGATAGCTTATTAGACATATCGTCAGCTATGTCTCCATTTTATTGTTCTCTGCCTCAATGTGACGACATGTCTGACGGCTTATTAGAGATCTGATAGCTTATCAGACCATGTCGTCAGGTGAAGTTTCAAAACTCAGTTATTTTCACCAAAAAACATCCTTCTTGATGTAGCTTTCATATATTTCCATGCATCCTAACTTTCCTACAAAATCACATGAAATATAATAAAAAACAACAGTAGTTACTTAAGAACTTACAATTATTTCAAGTTAAAATTCTTAAATGTGCTAACAGAAGGCTAGCATATCAACAACCTCACTTATGAGAAAGTAAGGGGTAAAGGTGAGCTCCATTAAATCTCCTTATGCTGCATTATCCACTATTGGATTTGTAAGTGAGTTCAAGGCTCTGTAGAATTTTTCCATCAAGTGTTCATCAGTTATCTTATGGTTTGGAAATTGATTCAACTTCTGTTTAAACCTCGCCCAAGTCTCATGCAAAGATTCATTAGCCAATTGCCTAAAGTTCCTGATCTCATCCCTCAACTATAACATTCTGGAGGGCGTAAAAAACCTTTCTAGGAAAGCTCCTTTCAATTGCCTCCAGTTTGTTATAGAATCAGGAATCAACTCATTCAACCACATAGTTGCCTCTCCAGACAGAAAAAGTGGAACAATCTCAAATGAGTAGAAATTTTTCCCACTCTAGGATTATCGAATGACTAACAAATATTTATGAAATTTACCAAATGTAGATTTGGATCATCACCAGGTAATCCACCAAAGAGTCCTTTCAAATTTAGTAGCTCGATCATAGTACTGGTGATGTTGAATTTCACCCCAGGAGCTAGTGGCCGAAGAATGATTGCCCCTATAGCTCCAGCTCCATCTAAATCATCCTCATAATTTTCAATATCATACTGCACAGGTTGGCAATCCTACCTTGCTTTGAATGGGCGATTTTTGTTTACATTTTTGTCAACTGGTACTACTATATCTTCTGTATGCCTATGATTTCTCGATCCTAATAGATCATTATCTCCCAGGTCCTCTTTATCTGGATTTGGTACCCGACCTAGGTTATCTATATTCTATTGATCTAACTGAGCCTTAGCCAAGGCGGCTAGTCTCCCTGTTTCATATGGGTCTACTATTCTACCGATCAACTGAGGTTCCAAATATATTAGTAATAATGGTTTACCTGAACTCCGTGTACTTGGCATACACACTAAATACCCTACAGAGAACAAAAACAACAAATAAAAGTAAAACTAGGAAACTTACTACAAGTCAATTATCACAACTATACATAATTCACAACCATTTCCTCGGCAACGACGCCAAAACTAAATACACCCAAATTACACCTCTCTTATGAGAGAGTAAGCGGTCATTATCAAATATATAACCCAACTAGGTTGTGGTCAAATCCCATAGGGAATATGGTGTTAATCAAGTCTATTTGTGAATAACCTGACTAATAGGTAATGGTTTCCTTTAATTGGGGGGGGGGGGTTGTATCAATCAAACAATTGTTAAAGTTTTAACTCGCTCAGAACTCAAAGCTAAAATTTGAATGGTTCAAATCAATGATAGAGAGAAACTAGGGTTGTGATCACTATGATTATTAATCCCTATTAAATAATAACTATAGTATTGGGTTCTCGTGACTTATGGGAAATACCAAATAATAAGTTTCAATAGTCCATCTAGGTGTTTCTACACCTACCTAGATGTTGAACTCCCTAATTCTCTCGAACTTAGTAAAACATTCTATTCATACTGATTTTATCTCGAGTTGATCATTCTTGTTACAGAATTAATCATTAGATGAGAACTTAACCTTCCCAAATCCTCATTGACAATTCGCTACCTTTAGTTTATTTCTCAGTTTG
>NW_025892081.1:0-2540 GCF_002878395.1 Capsicum annuum | reverse complement strand
TTCTAGAATGATTTATACCTATTTGCCTGTGGAATCCCTAGGATTTCGACTTTTCATTTCGAAGATAATTAATAAGTTTTCCGTCGACATAAGATGCATCCAAAATGAACACTCGGTGAAGGATTTAAGGTTAATTTAAGTCCTATATGTGAAACACCATATTCCTATCCTTGGCGTGTTGCAGAGACGGTGTAAATGATGATGGTCAATTTCAAGTGGGAATCCACGATGGTGGAGCGTTGCAGAGTGGGCCAAATTCCCATTCGTCAATTTCCAGTGAGCCACTGCGATAGTGGCGCATCGCGGTGGCCCAGGATATCGGGATCCCAGTTATATTTTAATACCGGTCTCATTAAGGGTATATTGGGTATTTTCCCACACCCTTATCAATCCAAACACGAGATTTCAAATCCAATTGAGCATATTACTCATACATTCACCAAAAATATTCAAGAACACTCTCTAGGGTTCCATTTTAGTAATTCAAACAAATCAAGATTCAACCGTGGTTTTCAAAATAAATTGAAGATTTGGAATCCCCAAGCCGTGGGCATCAACAAGCATCCTTTAAATTTCTAGATAGAGGTACGTGGGGTTTATCCTAAAAACTATATGAGCTTAAAAACATTAGAGCATTAGTTTTAGATTTTATGCATGAATTTCAAAGGGGTTTTGGAATCTATGTTCTTAATTACGTACTCCGAATGTTTTAATGTTACTATTGTTATGACCTTGTGGTCCTATCTCCTAAATTGATTTACATGTATACGTATATTTATGGAATTTGAGATTTAAGATCGTTGAGAGCATAAATCATGAACTCCCTCTCATGTATTCAATTAAAGATTATGGTTTTATGATTTGAAAGATGTTTTTGCAATAGTACAACATTTGAGCATGATTTGAAATTGTTGAGAGGGTGTTTCTTGATATAAATGTGTTTTTGTGTTTAAGAGAAAGAATTGCATGTGAATTGAGAACTTTGACATGACCACCTTGCACTGTACTACCGAAATGCTTGACAAAGATGAGTTCCTTGCATGTGTTTACATGAGATCTAAGAAAGAGTTTCTTTGAATTGAATTATTGAAATGGTGGTCCCAAAACTTGTGTTTTGAAAATAAAGATTTACGATAAACTAATAATGGCTCAGAGATGTGACTTGCAAGTCAATGGTATAATAATACCATATGTATTTATGCTATAACAGACTATGTTTTCAGATCATGTTTTCAGAGTATGTTTTCAGAGACTGTATGTTTTGATAGAATTTTAAAAAAGGGCTTAAAGAGGGTTAGGTGGTTACTCGAAGAAGGCGTGAGTTCAAGCAACTCTTAGCCTGAAACTGTATTTGCCGAGATGGGTAGATTATTATTGTACACTGGCAAAGGCCGTGTGGCACCGTAGATTCAGAGACTCTGACCCTTGCGGCGCACTTGGGTTGGGGGCTTCGCTGCCGAGTTAATGACAGTTCTCATATAGACCATGGAATTTTTCAGAGTTGTAGTGTATACCACCTAGCGCAGAAGTAACACAGATTTCTCAGAGTTGAGATGATCTTTACAGAGTCTTTAAAATGCCCATGTGAATTCTTACTATATGATATACTTATGAACTGTTTTAAATTGCTCTCATACATGTTGAATAATAAATGATTATTTTTTATATGCTCTGTGTACCAGTACATTTGTATTGGCCCCCCTCCCCCTACCTCTCATGTTCTAGGACTCAGTCTAGGGGTCCAGATAAGTAGTAGATAATTCAGACAACTGATCAGATTGGGCAGTGATGAGCCTTCTCTATTTCAGAAGGCCTGTCTTTTTAGATCATGTCACTTATTTCAGTTTTGGTCTACTGGGGGCCTTGTCCCAGTTTCAGACTGTTGTTAGATTTTCATGTAGTAGAGATTTCGTAAACTGAGTCAGATGTTATTTAGATGTAGTTGATTTACAGTTTACATACTTAGGTTGAATTCAGAATTGACCATGTTTCCAAAGCAGATTATGTTTCCGCATCTTCTTTTATTATATGAATGTTGTGCATGATTACCAGATAGAGAAGGATGTTCCGGGCCTTTATGGTTCGGGATGTCCGTCACGGCCAGGCCCTAGTTCGGGTCATGACAAGAGCTCTCTAGACCCCACTGGGTATGTTGTTGCTATTATGGAGCTGATTTTCAGCTATCGAAAACATCCTATCTATCTCACCAGCCTCTCTACAGCACCTTCGAAGTAGAGGTAAGGTCTGGATACACTGTAGAGCTCCCCAGACCCCACTGGGTATGTTGTTGTTATTGAGCTGGTTTTCAGCTACCTTGTTTTCTTATACATGCTAACTTTACCAATGAAATTTTGTGTTTTTTGGTAGTTTTATGAGGCGTGCATTTTAGGCCGTGTTAGTTGAACTCTCAAAAAATGTTGCCGCACTCGGGTCGGATTCTCCAAAAATACATTACTTTTGGAGTATATGACAGCAACCATCATTTTTGAAGAGTATGCCAGGCAACGTAAGTTTTAGGTTTTATTAGGTACTACAAAAAA
>NW_025892080.1:0-13640 GCF_002878395.1 Capsicum annuum | reverse complement strand
AAAAGCCTTCTAAAAGTGAGAGGTAAACTGAGTACCTTTATCTGATATGATAGACAACTGAATCTTATGCAACCTAACCAACTCCCTAAGATAGAGCCTGGCATAGTCCTCAGTTGAGTAAGAAGTATGAACTGGTAGGAAATGAGCAGATTTGGTCATTCTGTCTACAATGACCCATATCAAATTATGTTGACGACGTGTGAAGGGAAACCCTATCACAAAATCCATGTTTACCACCTCCCACTTCTAAGTGGGGATACTAAACTCCTGCAATATGCCACTAGGCCTTTGTTTTTCAACGTTAACCTGCTGACAATTAGAACCTTAGCTACAAAGTCTGTAATATACCTCTTTATACCACCCCATCAATAGATTTCCCACAAGTCACGGTATATCTTAGTGGATCCTGGATGGATAGAGTATCGTGCACCATGCGCTTATACAAGTATTCGCTGTCTCAAGTCATCAACATATGAAACACATAATCTACCCTAACAACAAAATAAACCATCTTCTCCTTAGGATAAAACCTTCACTTTTAATCTCTAATTGCATCCTTCAACTAAACCAAACTAGGGTCTTTATATTTCTTTTCTTTTACTTTGGCGACCAAGGAAGATTCCGAACCATTCTGAACCCATACACTACCTTCAATTAAATCAACCAATCGGATACCTAACCTAGCAAGCTGATGAACCTCACTGACTTAACTTCTTCTTATGCTCTTGAACATAAACCATAGACAACCTACTAAGGGCATCTGCCACTACATTAGCCTTGCTTGGATGATACAACACACTTAATCGTAATCTTTCAACAACTCAAGACATCTTCTCTTTTGAAGATTCAAATCTTTCTACGAGAAAACATACTGCAAGATTTTGTGATCTATGAACATATCAACATGAACTCCATAAAGGTAATGTCTTGATATCTTTAAAGAAAACAAAATAGCTGCCAAATTAAGATCATGGGTAAGGTAATTCTTTCATAGGGCTTAAGTTGTCTAGAGGCATAGGCTATGACCTTACCTCTCTGCATCAACACACAACCAAGACTAACTCTTGAAGCATCACTATAAACTATAAATCCATCTAAACCATCCGATAAAGTAAAAATTAGGGCTGACATGAGATGAGTCTACAACTCCTGAAAACTCTTCTAGAAAGAATCTGACCACTGGAATTTGACTTTCTTCTAAGTCAATAAAGACATGGGGAATGCAATAGAACAAAACCCCTCAACAAACCATCTGTAATAACTAGCCAATCTCAAGAAACTCCTGATATCTGATGGAGAGATAGGTCTAGGCCAGTTTCTCACTATTTTGGTCTTCTAAGGGTCAACTTTAATGCCATTACTGGAAATAATATGGCCAATGAAAGCTATTGATCTTAGCTAAAATTTGCACATACTAAGTTTGAAGAATAAGTGATGAGCTCTAAGAGTCTACAACACAATTCTCAAATGGTCTGCATGATCATTCTCACTACGGGAATAGACAAGAATAGCATCAATAAAGACTATGACGAATATGTCCAAGTACTGCTTGAAAACTCTATTCATTAAGTCCATGAAAGTTTCAGGGGCATTCGTTAGTCCAAAGAACATAACTAAGAATTCAAAGTAACCATATCAAGTTCTAAAGGTTGTCTTCGTAATGTCACATTCTCTGACTCTAAGCTAATGATAGCCGAATCTGAGGTCTATCTTAAAGACATAACTGCCACCTTGAAGTTGCCAAACAATTCCTCAATTCTAGGGAATGGATACTTATTCTTGATTGTAACTTTGTTCAACTAATGGTAATCGATGCATATTCTGAAAGAACCATTTATCTTATGCATGAATAGGATTGGAGTGCCCCATGGGAAAACACTAGGTCTAATGAAACCCTTACCTAAGAGATCTTTCAACTACTGTTCAACTTTTTAACCTCAGCTAGAGCCATTCTATCGGGTAGAATAGAGATAGGCTGGTTATCTGGAAGGAGATCTATTTTGAAGTCAATTTTCCTTTCGGGATGAACTCCGGGAAGGTCTTCAGGGAACACATCTGGAAATTCCCTTACCACTAAAACTGACTTAAGACTAGGGGTCTAAGAACTAGAGTCCTTGACTCAAATAAGATGGTAACACACCCCTTAGATATCATCTTTCTCACTCTAAGATATGAAATAATCTGATCCCTAAGCACAGAAGTACTACCTCTCTATTCAATAATGAGTTCATCAGGAAACTAAAACTAAATGACTCTATTTCTACAATCAACTAAGGTATAACATGAGTGGATTCAATCTATGCCGAGAATGTCATCAAAATCAGCCATGTCTAACTCCACAAGATCCATTAAGGTAACTCTCTAGGACACTATAACTGGGCAGTTCCCGTATACCCAGCTAGATATAGTGGATCTACATATAGAAGTAGACACTAAGAAAGGTTCTGCTAAAGGTTTAGGACTTACACCAAAATCGACTGCTATATAAATAGTTACAAAAGAGAGTGAAGATCTAAGATATAATAAAGCATAAATATTGAGATGAAAGATTTGTAAAATACCCATAACTATATCAGGAGAACTCACCTTATCTTGTCGAGTCTGGAAGGAATACAACCTATTCTAACATTGCCTATTGGTTACACTAAAAGGCACCCTACTGAGTCAGGTGACCAGCTAAAACTAGAGGACAATTAGACTGACCCTATTTGCTGGCCTTTGGGCAATCTCTGACTCTGTAGCCTAGCTTTCCCCAACCAAAACACATATCATTGTTGGCTTTACACACACCCTAATGATACCTTCCATACTTCTCACAAAGCAGATTAGTAAGAACATTATTCATACTACCCTGGGACTTGGAGCCTGGTGCTCTATCCCAACTATCTTTCCTAAACTTATACAATGGCGCACTAGCTAAAGATGGGGTTGGGAATGAAGACTTTTGATGGAACTAAAAATATTACCACCCTCTAACCTTGGCTGAGAAAAGTACAAACTACCTTTTATGTCCCTCTTATTCTCTTTCTCATATTCCTTAAGCTTCTCTTCCTCAATAAACTGAGCATGAACCATAAGTCAAGATAAGTCCATATCCTTAATCAAAATTCCGGTCCTACACTCCTTAACCAAACTATTAGATACCCTAGATATAAACTTACTTATTCTAGAGCTATTATCAGCCACCATCGAAGGAGCATACCTTACCAACTAATTAAACTTAAGTGAGTATTCCTTCACACTCATACTACCATGCTTTAAGTAAATGTACTCCTAAATCTTAGCCTTCCTCAACTCTAATGGGAGTAACCAATCTATAAAACTAGTGGCAAACTTCTCCCACTCTATAGGCCCTACCTCAGCACCTCTATCCTCCTTTCACTGCTTATACCAGGTGTGAGCTATATTCTGTAACTATATGTAGCCAACTTTCCATTCTCACATGATGTAACCCCCATAATGTCACTTTCTAAACCATATCAAAAAACTCATGTGGATCCTCCTCAGACTTGGATCCCAAAAAGAAAGGGAGATTCGTCCATATAAAATCCTAAATCCTGACTGCAGCTGTATTTTTCATTGGATTAGCTAGGGCAGAAGCTCGTTGATTTTTTTGAGCAGCCACTAAATAAGATAAGGTAGTAAACGCAACTCTAAACTTGGTGTGAAAGACATGTTCATTCAGGGGATCTTCCAGAACAGGCAATGGTGTAGGTTGATTCCCCTTCCCTCTCCCACTATTTATTTTGGGAGGTATTATCTGTAAACAGAATGAAGTATGAGTTATAAAAAGAGTTTAAGTATAGATCATGCTCTTTCACATGACATGAATAGTAAAAGACGAGAAACTTTTCCATAAACGTCTTGTAGCCTCTTGTCCATAAGTGTGGCAAGCTTCACATCCACGCACAAAACTCTACTCAACACAGCTTTTAGACTCCCTAGTACACTTTAAAACTCTGGGCTCTGATGCCAAGTTTTATCACAACCCGAGTCTACCCCCTAGTTGCGATAATAGTGCTTACGGTCATAAGTGACCACAAGCTAGCTTACGGTCACAAGTGACCACAAGCTAACCTATGAGCTAGTACCTTCTATGAGCACTGATAAAATATAAAAATAACATATGTGCCAAAGATAAACTAAGAAGGAAACTATAAATCTGAATACCAAAATACCGAATCAATCATAAGTCTGAAACATCTACTAAAAACTGAAAGTAACTGATTGACTGTATAAATGATTGTCTGAATATCTGAAAGCCTCTAAGCTAATTGTGGAGTTGATGGGATAGATCCCCAACTAACTCTACTGATTGAATAGAATGAAATACTGAAATAACAAAATAATCATAAGATGTCCTCGATGGATAAGGACTCACCACTATAATTGCTAGATTATGTTGAGCTGTCTAACTATAGTTGGGAAATTATGCATTCAAACTTATGATATAAGACATCATAGCATAAAGACGAGTATGAGTATGCAGTTAATACTTTGAATTTACTAGTACATGAGATGAAGTTAAGATAATATACATGGGGTACTGTGCATATGAAACAAGGACTCACTGAATGGCATGAGATAACTGTACATGAATGTATGAAAACTATAACATCTGAGAATGCAAGACCAAGCATAAACATATATCTGAAATAATATGTTAACTAAAAGACTAAAATCTGATATCTGAATAACTGAGAAACTGTATGCTTTGGTAAGGCAAAACTAAACTAAAACTATACTAAATACTGTATTAAGACTGTGGAAGGTATAATATAACCCACTTGCCCTAATCTGAGCTAATCGGGGTCCAACCTATAATCCCAGTTGAAAGGGTGTTAGTATCATGCCATGTGTACTAACAGTGGTTGTATAGATTGTTGCGCCTTATTTTTCTTGCAAAAAGAGGGATTTGATGTGACCACTCTTTTTGGGAATATTTTGAAGGTGATTTTGTGAGGAGTCACCACCTAACAAATTAAGGTGCATTAGGGCACTGGTCTAGGCCAACTACGAACCTATTTTGTTATTTTGTCATAGCTTAGCAGAAATTCGGGTAAGAGTTCAAATTACCTCGAAAGGAAGGTGTTAGGCACCTTTCAAGGTCCACAAAAGTGGTTTCGGGCCGAATTTGTACTTTACGTGGGAATTCTATGTGATCAAATAAGGTCTCTTATTTTATTATTAGTTTAATATTTACTAAGTGATAAAAACTATTAATGAACAACGCATGTTATTTTCTTATTTCTAATTATTAATTATCTAAGTGATGAAAACATATAATAAGATAAGAGAGGAGAAAGAAATGACATAATTTATAACAAAAGGGGACTGCTTACATAACAAACTAACTACCCCAAATAAATAAGCATGTAAGTTAAATAAAGAATGAAAATAATTTGTCAAATCACATAACGAAATGTTTTTGGTCTCATTCGAATCAGAACCCCAACTTATTTATTCATCATCCAACCCACTGGGCAAACTCTTAGTCAAGTCATATGTCTTACCTTTAATGTCTATTAGAGATCATCACTTCCGAATGACTACCCGTCCCACACCACCTATGTTGGTTATCAACTCTAAAGGCGTTCTAAGACAAGGATAAAACTAGCATCTTTAGTAATTCCTATTATCCCGCCTATCATCCAAGAGGCATTGGACTTTTGCTATTTTGGTTTTGTGGTCTAGACAAACTAAAGCTATGTTGCCTAGGACTCGAAACACGTAACAAGTAGGATGTCACATTGATCCTCGTCCCCCGAGCAGTCCCCAACTTTATTATTACATCAAAAGATTTACAAAAGTTATTACAATACAATGAATAAAAATAAATAACTAAATAAAGGAAAAAGAATGGGCAGTCCTTTTCCCAATATCTTGACTACTCTTCAATTTCCCAAAACTATCTATTTACACCCGCGAGACAATGTAAATAGCAGTACAAGAGAAAATATAAGATAACACAGACATAGGAAACAAACACCGAATGATTTCTATAAACATATTTACTATCATCATCACATAAAGTATAAAAAATTACATCGATAGTGACTTACCGATTGTCGATAACAAATAATAATAAGAAGAAGAAAACCAAAAAGCACAGGATCCACATATGAATTGCCGCAGAATAGTTAAGATCAATGCTTTGAAAAATCAATATGAAAGAGTAATAAAGTAAAATCTTTTCTTATTTGCTTAAAGTTTTTCGTATCAGGGAGTGTATGTATTGTCATTTTTCTTTAAAGAATGAAAAAAGGAGTGTTTATATAGCAAAAAAGGGTAGTGGAATAAAAAGAAAAAAGAAAATTTCCATCAATCAATCAACAATCAATATTTTTCAAAAATAGAAATGGAAGAGTTATATTTACAATCAATCACAATATTAATATCCTTAATCAAATAAAATAAAATCAATCCAGAGTCAAATCCTCATAAATAGGTAAGTAGAAAGAAACTAATTTAAAGGAGAATAAATAATAATAATAATAATAATAATAATAATAATAGTAATAATAATAATAATAATAATAATAATAAGAAGAAGAAGAAGAAGAAGAAGAAGAAGAAGAAGAATAAATCTTGTATTATCATTAATATTTGCCATATATGTTAAAAATTAATTGACAAACCATAAGTCTAATAGGCACAGTAATCAAACTAAATCTATTCTATACTATCAGTCAAAGTAAAACAAAATAAGCACAATCAAACATCTTACATAAACACTGATTTAAATTTCTGATGATATCAACTAAATCAAAACATAATACAGGTACAATATCCTTAAGAACGAGTAGCTATCAGTAATCATATTGAAAATCACAAAGAAAAAAATGGGGAAATTCTCACGTATGACAGCGTAGATAATTAATCAAACACACGTCTAAAAAAAGGGCTTTGACAAAAAATGCTTAACTAAAGTAATCTCAAAACATGAAAATCTATCACATTCACACGTAAAAGAGGATTTTGAAACTAAACAAATATAATATGAAATTAAACCTTAATGGGTTCTCAATTCATTATTTTTTATGAAACTCGATCGGAATAGGTGGGTGTTGAGGAGGGATGGCTGTTGGTGTTGTGGTGGTGTGATCTATTGGCTCACCGGCGATAGATGAATGGCTGAAGTAGTAGTGGCGTTGGGTTGCTCAGCCGACGGCGACAGTGGATGGAATCGTTGGTTGGCCACTGTTATGGCTGTTGTGCAGTGGCGATGCGACAGACAGAAGGGATGATGGTAGCATGACTGGGCTAGGCTCACCAGTGTAGGCTCATCGGTGTCGCCATGGGGAAGCACAGATGAGCAGATTTGTCGACCAGTGGTTACTAGTTGCTACATTTTTCTCTTAAAAAAGGGAGAGTATAAGGAGAGATGGTGCATCCATGGTGGACGTCAATAAAGGCGGTGAGAGTGGTGGGTTTTAGAGAAAGAGGCAGTGGTAGAAGAGAGGAGAAAGAAGAGAAAGGGTACAGAGAGAGAAAAGGATTATTATACAGCTATTTTTTGGTTAGAATAAATTAGGGTTTGAGAATTTTTGGTATAGAGGCAAGAATGGGGATTTGATCTCAGTCGTTCGATCAATTTTGATCCATAGATGAGATTAAAGGGATTTAAAAAATAGTCCAATATTTTAACTTAATTTGAATTTAAAAGGTATCAACTTGACTAAAATTGACATCAATTAAAATAGAAAATTTGGCTAACAATTAAACACAAAAGACAGAAATTGGATAAAAATGGCTTCTAGCTTAATAAATGTAATAAATAAAACAAGATGTCCCAATTAAAATAAATTCATGTTATGTAAAGAAAAGTGTCGATAATAATACTAGTAATAATAGACAATATATTTGTAAAATATGAGTGTGCATATTTATGAAAAATGATTTAATTGATAAAAAATATGTAAAATATGTTATATTAACTTAATAAATTGTAAAAAAAAATTACATTTTTTAAATCATGAATGTAGCTTGTCAAAAATTATTTGATAGCAAAATAATGCATGAAAAATATTAATATTAAAAGTTAAATAATTTTAATAAAATAGTAGCCTAGGAGAGCATCAGGTGGTCAAAAATAGGTGTCAACATGGATCCACTAAAATAGCGTCGCGAAGGACTAAGGAGTCACATTCAACTGGCAGGTGCTCTAAAGAGATATGTGTCACCCTCAACTGGCAGGTAGACATCTCGAACCTACGCTGGCTACGTAGTTCTGTAACTCAAGAATTTCTACTAAGGGTCACACCCTCTATTGTTGGGTAACCCCTCATCACTGAGTTAGCTCGGTGCTAAATTCTACTCCTAACTGAACTGAACTGACAATAGAATAGACTAAACTAGACTGAATATTATTACATAACTGATAGTGCTCATCATGATCATAAACATGTAAGTATACTAATAAGAGTCATGGATTAAGTATATGAGTACTTGAAAAGTTGAATTCTTGTAAAACACATATGTATCGGGTCTTCATAACCCACCTACACTGAATGAACATGAGTATGTGATATCAAACTTAAAATACAGTAATATGTGATAATGGTTCAAAGACCCAAACATGGAATCTCATCTAAACATGTGAAAATCATACACTTAAACATGAGTATATCTTAAATATAAGTAAATAATAGGATTTTATGTCTAAACTCATAACTTGAGGATTCATCCCAAAACCAATTAAACATGACATAGAAATTCTAATACTCAAACATAATATGGTTCATTCTACTTGAAAATACTTGTAGCCATAACTTGTAATTGAATTAACAAGAGATTCATGTAATTAGTTAAACTTGAACATTTAAAACTCATAATTTAAAACACCAAAAAGGGTTCTCGGACTCCATGGGTGAAAAGAACCCATGGATGAACATCACAAATACCACAATGGATGAATTCATGAAGATTCTTGGGAATTTCTTGAGCTTTGAAGCTTGTATTTCTTGATTATTTGTGAAAGAGTTAGGTTTTGTTCTTGAGGAAAGGGATGCTTCTTTTTGAGAGAATTTGTGATAAAAAGACCAAATAATGCCCTTTGGGAAACTAAATTTCCTATTATGGATGATTTGGGTCAAGGGTAAATGACCTAAATGCCCTTAAATGACGAGGAACAAAAGCTGGACAAAAAGAGAGTGGGTAACGTGGGCTTTGGAGAACCAGACCAGAGTAGGCGGCACGAGCTCTAGAGCGGTGCACTAGGCAATGCAGCACGGGCTCTAAAGCGTTGTACTTGGGGGTACGACGTAGGCTACTCCCGGTGGTGCTACTGCCTTGGTTTTCTAAACATGCCCTTACGCTCATCCAAAAATTCTGAAACTTGCCTGAGACGTACTTTTAACTATTTTGATCATGAATCAACTCAAAAATCAACGTCCCAAGATTGGAAAGATTAAAAATAAAATCATCAAAGTATAGGGACCTTGAAAATTATTAAGTCCCAACACTTAGGCTAATTTCTAAGATTTGGACCCCTTATGCATGCAACTGAGAGTTGAAATAAGCTAATACATTTATGGGGTATTACACTTGGTTGTTATTATGAATGGCATTAGAAGTAATTCTTAAAAAATTATGTCGTATGTATGATCTATTGGTTAAACTTATGATAAGCTCTTGATTATGCTCCTGTGTTTGCTATTGATTGGACAACTGAATATACCATGGAATGAACCCTTAGCTATGATATTGTCTAATTCATAAATTATGTTATTGACTATGCTATAAATAAGCTATTGATTATGCAATGGAATAGCTATTTCTTAAGCTATTGATAAGCTACATTTTATGCTAATGATAAGCCATTGAATATACTATTGATAAGTCATTGCTCTTGATATTTCTTATGATTATGATCATGCTAAGTAATTGTGCTAATAATCATGTTAGAAAGCATTCTTATAGATTACATTAGCAACTGTGTTATTATTTGTGCTAGAATATGATTATTTATTATATGGGAAGTTATGTTTTTAATTATGCTAGAAATCTTGATGCTTGACTATAATGGCACTTATGGCATTGATTATATACCCGGTTAAATTTTGAAAGATAATGTTGATATTATGATGATATTGATACCCAACAAGGCCGGAGGATGATTATGATGATATATTGATACCCGATAAGACCGGAGGATATTATGATGATATTGATACCCGGTAAATTCAGAGAATATTATGATGATATTGATACCCGACAAGGTCGGAGGATATTATTATAATATATTGGTACCCGACAAGTCCAAAGACTTTATGATGATATATTGACACCTAACAAGGACAGAAGATATTATTATGATATATTAATTCCCAACAAGTCCGGAAGAGGATTATATTGATGTGCCTATATGTACATCTACTGGTTCAAGTCTGGATTTTCCCTATATATGGATATTGCATATTTATATCCATATGCAAGTGAGGTATGATGTCTATATTAAGGATTTCGAATATAGCCCGAATGTGATAATTATACTAATTAGTGGACTTGTGAAGATTAGTGATAAATAATTATAACGTGGTATAGTTGATGATTCATAATAAACAAGGATTAGTGGTGGATATTGTCGAAGTGACTAACCATGACTTGTTGATAAACGAGAATTAGTTGGTAAAGGATGATTAGTTAATAACTATTAGCTAGTTTATGAATATTGACTAGTTAATAAATATTGTTTAGTTGATGAATATGGGCTAGATGCTAAATGTTGATTAGTGGTTATGTGGTGAATAGTTGCTAAATGATGACTAAAAATTATATGATGACTGGTTGTTAAATGAATTAGTTAATAAGAGATGGTTAGCAAATAAATGGTGACTATTGAATATCGAAGATAAGGTTGTTAAATGATGGTAGTATTATAGAATGTTGGTAAATTTTGATAATATTGGTAAATGACATATTGATGATAATTGTGGAATGATGAAATGATGATGAAGGTTAGTTATATTGTTGGTTGATTGATTTACTCTACCCTTGAGTGTACTCTCCAGGCATATGGGAACTGTGATGGGATATTTACTTTTCACGCCAATTGATGTATGGGAACCAATTTTGTATTTGTGATTGCTTGTGTTGATACTTTATGATGAGTTATTATCCCACATTGTTACTTATTATGCACGGCGATATTGGTATGTCCTAATGCCTTATGGTATACTATTATTTTGATGTAATTACTTATTATGTACAACAATATTGGAGATGATTCAGGTTTGTCTTTGTACCTTGACTTAGTTATGTTATCTTGCAGTTTATCATATTTATATCATGATTTAGCTCAGTCGGCCGATGATGCCTACTAAGTACCCGTTGTTTTGGTACTCATACTACACTTCTGTACCTTTTTGGGGCAGATCCAAGTACTAGCTGTCTCCGTTGATCGTTGATTGTTCTGTGTTGATATTTCCAGAGATAGGGTGAACTCTTATAGTTCGAATTACCCATTTTTCTCTATTTTTATATTCAGTCTTTTGTTATCGAGATATATATTGTTAACTATTCCAAGTCTTTAAGTTATAATACTATTAAATGCTCTTGTACTGGCTCTTCCAGGTCGTGGAATGGTATCTTGTATTGGTTGTTTTATCTTTTTAGAACTCTTTGCTTATTTATAAGTGTGTTATTCATTTTCGCCTATGTTAGACATTCTCTACCGAATTAACTCGTTGTGTTAGCTCTGAGTTATAGTTTGGCTTATCTACTAGCAAAATTTAGTAGGTGCCAACATGACTCATAAATTGGGTCGTGATAGGGGGTCACCTCAGACTCAGCAAGCCAGGACCACTAAGAAACAAAGACTCTAAATATCAAGAACAAGCATCATAAACATATCAAAATTATTAAAATGAAATGCTATAATAATGACAAGAAGGGTCACTATGCTAGAGATTGCATTGAGCCTCCTGGAAAGATATTTTACAAAATTTGAATTAGTGAACATTGAGTTTCTAGTTTTGTTTTACTAAATGAATCTAATCCTTTGTGGAATGTATATCTAGGAGAAATAGACAATGTAATATGGGAGCATACTGCCTTTGTTGAATTTTGATAAGTTCCACATGGGGTAAAATGGGCATACATGGGAAACTATAATAAAGTTGTTATTAAAGGGATCAGTATAGGCACGTTAGTCCTGTATGGCGATCAATACGTCATCTTACATGACGTCTTTTATGTTCGAATGATTCTTCAAAATGGTATTTCAGTTTCAATTTTGCTTAGGATAGGATCCGACTTATTATTCTTTCATGATAATTTTGTTAAGTAGAATTTTGATTCAAGTTTCTTTTGTTTTGGATATGTGATTGTATTTTTAGTTATTATGGATTTGGATTTTGATTTATTTAATTATAATGTCAGTTTTTGTAATTTACTTGTCAAATAAATAGGACTATAATGTAAACGTTTGGCATGCTAGATTTGACACGACCCGAACTGGGGAGTTGTCATAATAGGCAATCTCTAGCCCAACCGAGACCGGAGACCACCCCCGATACCCAACCCAACCAACCAATATGTACCCTGAGTCGGATGGACTCCAAACATATAACAAAATAATATATTAATAATGTGGTGACTTTTGGATAAGCCTAAATCTGGGGCCAACCCAACCAAGTCAATTCACCCAATAACCATGCCAAACTATAAACCAAAACCAAAATAATAACCCAATGTATATTTATATATATATATATATAACATAACATGATCTAACCATACCTAAGTCCACAGTTGTCCATACAAAGTACCTAGTCGGGACATGCCCCCGACCATAGCCAAAAATCAAGTCTATGAAAAGACAAAAGTATATAAAGTAATCCATGACATGAAATAGATATCTTCCGAACTATGGAAGCTCACTACTTCAATCCAAAACCTACTGTTACCAAATCTAATCTATGAGCAGGAAGAGTAGTATGTCGGTTCCTGCATTGTGTGGGGATACAGCTGCCCGAAGACGGGTTGGCGGGTGAATGCTAGCATGCACTCAGAATAAGGATAAAATAATGTCAACCTTTAAAACCGATTAAACCAACCATATGCATACAAACTATACCTATATATATATACATAACCACGCCGAGAACCGGGTTTAGCATGCCTTTAAAATCATTAATTGGGCCATATGTGTCTAGTGTAACCCCCTGAATGAGACCAGATGCATGTAGCCGCACAAATCGGATATACCATAGGAGTAAGGGATTCTCGAGTACCCTTCATTCTCTATGATACATATGTACAAGTGTACTTAGGGGATTCCCGTGTACCCCATGAGTATCATATAAGTTCGTTATAACCTGTCCTCATGTGGGCAAATATGAGTTTCCAGTGTTCATCCCTTGGACTCCTACCTTCACGGTTAGCTATCACATCCCGCCATTATTGCGCAGTTAAAAATCATTACTGTCCAACCAAACCATTATTCCATTTATTATCAATCGAGGCTAGTACAAGTGGTATCGTCATACCTACTATAGCTTGCAACAAATATCCTTATCCAACCTTAGGGAAGTCCCGTGTACCCCATGGGTTACATTAATTAGTTCACTTAGGGGATTCCTATGTACCCTGCAAGTACATCATCATAAAGCTTACTTGGGGGATTCCCGTGTACCCCA